>NC_045784.1:29804008-30104008 GCF_008692025.1 Phocoena sinus | reverse complement strand
CCTGCCTCGGCAGGCGGACTCTCAACCACTGCGTGACCAGGGAAGCCCTCTGATCTGAGTTTTATGATTTCTTTCCTTCTGCTAACTTTGTGGGTTTTTTGTTCTTCTTTCTCTAATTGCTTTAGGTGCAAGGTTAGGTTGTTTATTCGAGATGTTTCCTGTTTCTTAAGGTAGGATTGTATTGCTATAAACTTCCCTCTTAGAACTGCTTTTGCTGCATCCCATAGATTTTGGGTCGTCATGTCTCCATTGTCATTTGTTTCTAAGTATTTTTTGATTTCCTCTTTGATTTCTTCAGTGATCACTTCGTTATTAAGTAGTGTATTGTTTAGCCTCCATGTGTTTGTATTTTTTACAGATCTTTTCCTGTAATTGATATCTAGTCTCATAGCGTTGTGGTCAGAAAAGATACTTGATACAATTTCAATTTTCTTAAATTTACCAAGGCTTGATTTGTGACCCAAGATATGATCTATCCTGGGGGTAAGCTTTAAATATATAGAAAATGAACTCAGAAGGAGCGTCTCATTAGTACTTGACAGGTAGAATGTAGGTAAGAGACCACAAAGGACTGAAAAATTTCCACTGTGGATCTATGTGTTCTAGCCCCTATTTGTCCCCACCATTCTTGATAAAACACAAATTGCCCAGCCTTCAGCTGCCCCTTCACAAGATCAATTCTTCCCTCTTTTTTTTTTTTTTTTTTTTGCGGTATGCAGGCCTCTCACTGTGGTGGCCTCACCCGTTGCGGAGCACAGGCTCTGGATGCGCAGGCTCAGCGGCCATGGCTCACGGGCCCAGCCACTCCGAGGCATGCGGGATCCTCCCCGACTGGGGCACGAACCCGCATCCCCTGCATCGGCAGGTGGACTCCCAACCACTGCACTACCAGGGAACGCCAATTCTTTCCTCTTTTGAGAACAGTTGTGAAGTAATTATTCCCAAACCACCTGATCTCTGACTGACCCTATTGCTGAAGCTAAATCTGTCCTTCTTCCTCTAAGCCAAAACAGTCCCTCATAATCCACATATTGAAATAAAGGCTTAAGTTTAATAGCATTTCTGCTGTTTTTTTCCACAGATATATGTTTTACATAAAATTATTTAAATATAAGGGTAAAAATATAGAGTTGGTATAATTTAGCAATATAATATAGATATATGAATAGAATGACATAATAGTTTTAAAATAATATGAATAACATTGTGAAAACACAAATTTATCATCTTACAAGTCTGTGGGTCAGACATCTAGATTGGCTCAGCTAGTTTCTTAGCTCCAGGTTTCATAAGGCTAAAATCAAGGTGTTGGCTGATTGGGGTCCCATGGAAGCCAGCAAGACACGCCCATTCCTTCTCATGCTTGGATCTCTCTGACTTTCCTGTCATCCTCATCTCTCTTCTACCTCAGCCAGAGGATGTTCTCTGCTTTTAAGGCCTCATGTGTTTATATTAGGCCCACGTGAACTATCTAAGGTAGTCTCCCTACCTTAAAGTCCATAATGTTAATGATGTGTAAAGTCCCTTTTGCCATTTAAGATTACATAGTCACAAATTCCAGGGATAAAAGGATGGATTATATTAGTTTACAAATAATATAAATTTTAATAGTCTCCTGGTAAAACTGTATGCATATGCATGTATATATGTACGACATGCATAGAAAAAGTATAAAGTTTATACCTTATGTATGTCTCTATTATCTGAATTTATCAAAATAAACATGTTTCATTTGCAACTTTAAAAGGAATTATTATTTTTAAAGAAGAAATCACAGAAAGAGGAAAAGAACTTTATTTTGAATTTCCAGTTGATTGAATTTTTTAATCCCATATTTGGAATAATATTTGCTACCCTATTTCCTTTTTGTGACAATCAAATTAGAAACAAAGAGGCTGACTATTCAACATGTATGATTATAATACCTAATGCAATACACTCCTTATAACTTCTTGTTGCTAAAGAGTGAGGATCAGAAAGTATTACAAGATATGTACTGTCTTATAAAGTATAAAAAAATATACTGTCATTAACATGTAATACACTGTGATCTCCTTGTAAAGTAAATCCCTACTAATTCTTTGTAGATACCAAGAGAATCTCTCACGTTTCATAACAAGGAAACATAGAGTGACAATAAAACTAGAGGCTCTTATTCTACTTAGTAATTTTCTTACTATTATCAACTATATAACCTTTTCCTCATAAACATAAGAATATTTATGTTCTTGGGGGACACTGTGTTTTCAGATTTTACTAGTAGAAGTACTGGAAATAGTTAAAAATCATGTAGGAAAATTATCTAAAATATCTATCAATATTGAGAAAAAAAGCACTTAAAAATACCTACCAATTTACATTTTAAAGGAAATCTTTAGGTAACAGTCAAATGTTCAATCATAATTGCCTTGGTAGATATAAATTTAATCTTTCGTATAGAAAAAATGTTATTTTTAATTAATTCAAAAACAACAAAAGCAGGGTTAATTTGAAAAATGGTAATTTTCAAGGTAGATTTTACATGTTTTGTGCAAAGGCCTTTCCAATATTTGCAGAGTAATGTTTCAGAGTTAAGTACAGAAACTGAGTTTTTGACCCTGAAAATACTTAGTACTCTTTAAAAAGAATCATCAAATCAACATATTGCCATGAAGATGTAACTAAAATAAATAGTGTCTAAAATAAATAGTGTTGTGATTTTGTAACCAGACATATTCTAACAGGAAAAAATGTGTATGTCTGTAGTAACTAGATTGTTCAGATTAAACTTAAAGTAGGTAAAATTATCTTTGTGAAATTTGTGAAATAAATCGAGAAAAAAAGATTTAGATAGTGAGGACAATCATACTTTACATTCTACAAATATAAATTTCCTAGGCCAATGAGTAGCAAACTCTAATCATGGCAGTGCCTGTGGTCTAGAATAGAGTGGTAGATTTCTAATCAGTGGTGAAGAACAGACTCTCCTCTAAATCAGTAAGTGATTGCTAGTGCAATTGGCTGTCCATTAAAAAAATACAATTAATTCAGACCTATTTTACATCATACATAGAAATAAATTCTAGATGGACTAAAGAGCTACACAGTAAAATATAATAGTAGTCGAAAAAATTAAATCTCAGTGTGGAAATGGCCTTCCTATATACTACAGAAGGAGCCATAAATGAAAATATTAACATATTTTAATATAGATCATAATGTCAAATGAAAAGGTACAATGTAGGAAAAAATTTGTAAGTCATTTTATAAACAAAGATTAACATCCAGAAAACACGAGTTTCTACATATTCCATAAAAAATGACACAACCCAACAAAAAATTGGCAAAAGAAAAATCAGAACAGGCAAGTCAGAAAATACAAATGGCCAATAAACATAAGAGAATATGCACAAGATTATTAAAAATTATCAGAGCAATAGAACATTGCAAAGTATAATTATTTCCTAATATTAAAAGAAGATAAAAATATTAGATGTCAATGGGAATGTAGGAAAATGGGCATATGAATACACTCCTATTAGAATACATTTGTTAACCATTTTTGGAAGGCAGTTGATTAGTATCTACCAAAATGTGAATGCCAATATATTTTTTTTTCCAATTCCACTTCTAAGAATTTATTTTCTGGAAACCCTACACAAGTGTCGAGTAATCAGTGTTCAAGACATTCATTGAAGCATTGATCATTTAACCTAAATAAATAAATAAACTGAATAAATTCAAAATAGCCATCATAGGACAGTGGTTAGATAAATTGTGTTACACGTTCTTTGTATAATACTTTGTAGTTATTTAAAAGAATGAAGTATATATTGTTAAGAGAATAAAAATTTTATACATGCTTAAATATAAGGAACAAAATATATATGGGTGTCTGTGCATTCATATGTAAGTAAATGGATGGAAATTTAAATGAGCATTTGCTCACCAACCTCTGGACAAAGGTGATTCTCTAAGTGGTAGAATACAAGAAGGAGGACAAAGAGAGGCATTTATATTTCACTCTTTACACTTCTTTATCATTTGGATCTTTTACATGTGTATATTCCTATATTACCTGTGGAAGGAAGGAAGGAAGGGAAGGTAAGGAGAAGCGGAAGAATGGTAAACTCCTGTATTACTTGTATAATTAAAAGAGAGAGGCCGAAAGAAGGGACGAAAAGGAGGGAATGAAAAAGGGAAGAAGAAAAGATGACTGGTTTGTCTTAAGGCCAGGGATTTTGAATTTTTGTCCTGGTGTATTGGTACATTATAAGCCCTCAAAAACTTGTTGAAAAAATAATGAAAGGGACAGAGAAAGGAGGAAGGGAAGAATTGATGACTACAAATTCTTCTCAGTACCTGGAAAATATATGAGTAATGGTGTTATAATATGTCTTGTGATCACTTGTCTTTGTCCTAAACTACATGGTAGAATCTGTTTTTAATATACACTCCTGAGCATCAAATATCTTAGAACAAAGGCATATAAGTACTAAAAGCATTAGAATCTTAGAAGTCAGACATGGAAGCAAATATGTCAATTCACCTAGATCAGTATTTTAATTTTCAGTGGTAACGCTGTACTTCCTCTAAGGAAATTATTTGAAAAGCAATACACTTTTTGTTCAAATATTTATTTTCTGCCAACAGTGTGCTAATAGTGTAATATATATTTCCTTAGTCATAATTTTTTATCAAACTTACAACTTAAAATATACATAAAATAGAGTCAAAATTTATGAATTAGGAAGTGTTAGGTGATAAAACTAGGAAAACATAGTATTTGATTAATACAATTTTTATCTGTCATACATTCCACATTTCTTCTTCCATTTCGTATTTTTATTTCTTGGATTTATAACAAAAGTTCTAATAAAAACAAATATTATACTATCACATTTTAAATGAATCATCATTATTAAATGTCATTTCCTTTTAATTCTCACATATTTTGCTCCTTATTCCTGATATTTGCATTGGATCTATAGAAAACTGATGGTAAAATTTAGTTGTCATTGTGAAGATAAAAGTGCACATTTTATTTTTATGTGCACTTTTATCTTCACAATGACAACTAAATTTTGCCATCAGTTTTCTAGAGATCCAATGCATCTCCATCTGCTTATTAATGTTCTCTTTTCTTTTCCTATGTTTTTCTAATTATCATACATTCTTTCTATGTGAAATTCTATGATTCTAATCATATAATTATGATATCTAATTTTATGTATTAATTAATTAATCTAACAAATATTTAGTCTTTTATAAGTACCCATTACTGTTTTAGGCACTAGGGATTCAGTAGAAAAAAAAATCACTGTCTGTCACGGAACTTCTATTCTAGTAGGAGAGGACAGACCACAAACATAATAAATTAACATGTGCTACATCAGGTTGTAATAATTCTTATAAAAATAATGACAGGATGAAGGGAACAGGGAGTGCTGTGAAGAGCAAGCTGAAACTTCTCAAAGTGATAGGAAGTGAGAGAACCAAGTAGATCTCTAGGAGAAAAGATTTCTAGGCAGAGGGAACAGGTGCAAATAACTGACACAGAAACATGTGGTGAGATTCCTGGAAGAGTAAGGAGGCCAGTGCAATGGAATGGAGTGGGACAGGTGTAGAGAGCTGAAGATAAGGTCACAGGAGGCAGGGTGAGGCAGGTCATGTAGGACTTTGTAAGCATTTTCACTTTTACTCTGAGTGAGATGGGAAACCATTGTAGGCTATGAACAGAGAAATGACATCATCTGTCATGCATTTATAAATATCTCTCTGGCTCCTGTTGGAGAATAGACTTTAAAGGGGCAACGGCAGAAACAGGGCAACAAGGAGGCTATGTTGTAATTCAGAGATGATGGTTCTTTGATCAGTGGTCATTTGGATGCTGTGAGACCATTTCCAATTCTATCAATATTTTGAAGGATATAAACTAGATGTAGGGTAAAAGGGAGAAGAATTAATGATGACTGTGATGCAAACAACAGGAATTCACTTAGTTTAGCTCAGCAAAAAGAATTATTGTGGGGATGCCCATGAACTAAAACTAGAACGAGGTTGGTTTAATCAGGAAACATGGCAGCAGTTGGCTTTCTTTCTCCCTCTTGGCATCTATGCTTCACTTTGAGTGTTTTTCCGTGCTTTTTTGTAACCAAGTGACTTTTCCGCTTCCTTTTAAATTTTGCTCTCCTGTTATTTCAAATAGCACATAACCTATCCAAGTTGTTCCTGTCTTTTACTCTATATCATATACCTCTTAATCTTCACATTCTATTAAATTGCACAGTTTAAAATGCTAACAGAGGGAAATATTTCTTACCAGGCATTACTTAACCTTTATGGTATAGCTGCCTTTGGATGTGAGAGGGGTATGCAATAAGAAGTATAAATAGCAGGACCTAATATCTCTGCTTTGACCAGTTTCTCTTAAACCGAGAAAGAATGAATAGCATTCTGAAGTGAGGCCTGCCCAGTCCAGGAGTTACTTGATGAGGTGTTTTTTGCTTTTTTGTTTTTCTTATTTGACTTCATCTTCAATTAGTTGCCTGAAATAAAGTGGACTTCAATATCAAACTAGAAATAATATCTGAAAATAAAGGAGAGTGATCTTGAGAACAAAGAAAGAAGGAATGAGAGAATCTTTAAAATAGTGATCAATAATTAGAAAATAGAGGCGAAGAGCAGAAAACACAGTGAGAGAAAACAAAATAACGTGCTGGAATACTTTTAAAACACCACTGTTACATAACATAGCACTTTCATGTTTAAATGCTTTCTACTCAGTAGCAAGTATTATTTTCACCAAAAGGAAATATTTTTTAAAATTTTAAAAGGAGGTTAAATGGACTATATATATTCATGGTCTTAAATGTCAGGTCATCTAACAATGTTCTTTATCCTGAAAAGGAGTTTTTTTACCTGATGACAGAGCCAGATATTACTTTTTTTAAAATTATACCACATTGCCAAGCTCAACTGATGATCTTCAGAATCATTTAAGCCAATATCATCTTCCCCTATTGACTATTTGCATTTTAGTCAGTTAACATTAATAAAATGATTATGCTTTAATCCTGAAACAGAGACTATCCCTAAGAGGGCCAAGGTAAGTATTATTATGATAGTTACTTTACCAGATACAACTTAAATATTTGGAAACTTTGAGGTCACACAGGTCAGTGAATTTCAAATATGTATAAAAATTGATGTCACAGTGAGTATCTGGCATTTGTAACGATGCTATTAATGTTCTCCTAAGGCATTTGGGACACACTTGCTTTTCTCTTCACCCAAAGTGTACTACTGTTGTTGGTAAAGTCATTTCTATACTTGATTGCTGATATACTCATTGAAGGAAATCTAAATTCTGCTGTGAAATTGTGAGTTTTATTCTTTATAACATACCCTCTCTATTTGTACCCACTATTGAGTGTTCACTGTCATTGTAAAAATTATAATCTCTGAAGTAATAGATTTATAAGCATATCTAAATTCAGTGTAAGAATATACAGATTCTGGTCTAATACATAATAATAGCATTCACTGTATTGTTCTTTGTAAAAGTCTCTACATTGAAATAAGTTATTTTTATATTCAAAGACAGAATTACTATTTAAAACACTAGGGCTTCCCTGGTGGCACAGTGGTTGGGAGTCCGCCTGCCGATGCAGGGGACACGGGTTCGTATCCCGATCCGGGAAGATCCCACGTGCCGCGGAGCGGCTGGGCCCGTGAGCCATGGCCACTGAGCCTGCGCGTCCGGAGCCTGTGCTCCACAACGGGAGAGGCCACAACAGTGAGAGGCCCATATACCGCAAAAAAAAAAAAAAAAGCACTAAGAGTTTAAGACATAGTGAGAAACAGTAAAAATTCATTGGACATAAAGGTGATGAAAAGTACTGCCTTAGAAAAATGTATGCCGCTGGTAATATTTTCATGGTAATTTTAATTCTGTGATACCTTTCAAGAGTTTTAAAGTCATGAATGCCAAGTTGATGTTTAATAAACATCTCTGGAAAGGAGATCTAATTTTATGGGATTTTTAGATACTTTTTTGACCTCTTTGACTTTGGAACAATATAAAACAACATGAAAAATAGTTTGCTATGTTAAAAAGGGGAGCTGGGATAATATGGAGAGCAGGATTAGAATTACATTTGATGGATCTAGCTTTATATCATATTACCCAGACAAGGAGCTAATATCATACATATCTAGTTAATATTACCTATAACTTTTCTGAAGAGGATTTCAGGAACATGGAACCATCCATGCCTAGAATTGTGGGTATTACCTTGTAATATGTACTCTGTTTATTGAATTAATTAAATTATGAAATTAATGAATATAAATATTATGAAAAGTATACTTAGAATATCGAAAATGCAGGTAAACTCATTATCCCTGGAAATCTCTTTACTTCCAAATTCTATAGGTACCATTAATCTTGGGAAAATCCTGTGACTCTCCCCTTTCATGGATGAAAAGAATCAAAATAATGCTGGAAACTATAATTTATTAGTAAAATTACTGAAAAGGAAAGCTAGATTAAAGTAAATTATAGTCTCACAAGTTGTGATGTCATATGGTTTGATTATAAGTAACATCTAAATTAGGGAAAAGTAAGACAAAAACAAAATCATTAACTTTTCTTTGGAATCCATAATCAAAATGTGTGCATGCAGCTCCCCTTGAGGCCTGTTCTGGTGCTATTTCCCCGAGGGGGCAGGGTCTGAGCTGCTTTGGGGAACAGTGATGGATTGGGATCTGGGTCCCTCCTACAGGTCCAGAGTGTGGGAGAGCCAAGCAGCAGGGCACCATGTCTGCTAGCCTGACCCTGCCCAGCCTCCCAGGACTCTGGTTTATTCAACCTGCTTCTCTGTGACAGGCTCCACACCTGGTGGTGGGGACAACAGCCTCCAGACCGACACTCCAACAAGGTCCCTGCACCACGGTGCTTAGCAAGAAGCAGAATAGTTAAGGTTCAAAACTTGATTCTGCATCTTAGCTTCTCTGTGATTCAGTTACCTCATCTGTGCAATGGGATGACAATATTGCCACTTCATACACCCTTCTAGGGATTAAATAAAATGGTGTCATTATGGGGGAAAAATTGTGCATGCAAGAGAAATATAGAGCTCAGACAAACTCTAGGAATGTTAATTTTGTACAGCAATATGACCAAAATTAGTTTCTTATACACAGCATGAAATTATTAAAAACCCAAATTCTGTTCAATGCTTATTGTACTTGAATAATTCCTTTTTCCTGATTTCCACTTATAGAAGTGTTTGATAGTTGCCTTTTGCAGTGCAATAGGAAAACAGGATTTGGGGAGGAGGGTATTTGCTTTCAAGTACTCTAAATTCAAAATAAATGGAGTGTTATTTAGTGTTACTGAACACCAATTTCTCCAATCCCCCACCTCCCTTTAATTCCCAGCATTCTGGTGCCAATCTAACTCCCCAATCTAATTCCCAGCATTCTGATGCTGGGACCACCTCTCCTTCTTCAATAAAGTCTGAGAAAAGTATCTAAAGTGAATTCACACTGGGGTGTTGATAACTGTATCAGTATGGTTCCTTCACATGCATCTCCTCTTTTTCGCTGTGAATTACTTAAAGGCAGGAATCATGTTTTATTCATGATTATTTTTAGGACTTCTCATGGAGCTAAGGCTAGGGTGCAGTCACTACCTCAACAATTCAACAAAAAGAATTTTATTGTAATGCTGAACAACTCACCCCTATCTTGTTGTGAACCCTCTATCTATTTTCTAAATTGTGCTCTGGGGTCTGAAGAAATAGAAGAGGGAAGAGTAAAACGTAGAAATTTGAGTGATGATGGGGAAAGGGGAGTGGGTGATGGAATAAACATCGTGCAAGGAGAAAGCATGCAAGGGATGTTTCAGCCAGTTTGTCACCCTTTAGTAACAGGAGAATGAGTATTTGAAAAACAAGGAGGAAGGGACATGTATTGAGGATCCCATGCACATGTTCCTCCAGCTAGGAATCCTCACTATATTACATGTTTGGTATTGTTAACCCTATTTCACATATGAGAAAACTGAGGTTCAGAGAAGCAGCTAAGGTCATGTAACCAGCAAGAGGCAGAATCAGGAAGGCAATTTGTCTTTCTAAAATCTGTCAAAGGGAAAACAAAGATCACTACAATATGAATAAGTGAATTCTGAGATTGTTATATTTTTAGATTAATAGAATTTTAGTTTTCTTTTACAGCAGTTCACAAAAAAGTTGAGCGGTTAGTACAACTTTTAAAAATCCTCCCCCCATTTTCTATTATTAACATCCTGAATTAGTGTGGTGCATTTGTTAAAACTGATAAACCAATATGGATACATTATTATTAAATAAAAAACATAGTTTACATGAGGGTTCACTCCTTGTATTGTACAATTCTGTGGGTTCCAACAAATGCATAATATCATTCAACCACCATTACAGTTTCATACACAATAGTTGAATCACAGAATAGTTTCATTCCTATAAAGATCTCCTGTGCTTGACCTCTTCATCCCTTCCCCATTGTAATCTTTTTGCAAGAGTAACATCAAAGATCACTGATCACAAATCACCATGGCAAATAATAATGAAAAAAATTGAAATATTGTGAGAACTGCCAAAATGTGACACAGAGCCATGAAGTGAGCAAATGCTAATAGACTTGCTCAACTCAGGGTTGCCACAGGCCTTCAATTTTTAAAAAATGCAATATTGCAAAGCATAGTAAATATAAGCACAATAAAATGAGGTATGCCTGTATGTAGCCTTTTCAGACTGACATCTTTCACTTAGCAATAACCTTTAAGCTTCCTGCATGTCTTTTTATGGCTTGATAGCTCATTTCTTTTTAGTGCTGAATAATATTCCACTGTATGGGTATACTACAGTTTTATTTGTTCACCTATTGAGGGACATCTTTGTTGCTTCCATTTATTGTTAATTATGAATAAAGCTACTATAAACATTAATGTAAAAGTTTTTATGTGAACATAAGTTTTGAACTCATTTTTATAAATACCCAGCAGTGTGATTATTGGATTGTTTGATAAGACTATGTTTAGCTTTGTAACTGTCTTCCAGACTGTCTAACTATCTTCCAAAGTGGCTGTACCATTTTGCATTTCTACCAGCCAATGAATGAGAGTTACTGTTGCTCTACATCCTCACCAGCATTTGGTATTATCAGATTTGGGTTTTTTTTAATTTTTATTTTAACCATTCTAATAGGCATGTAGTATTATCTCACTTTTTAATTTGCAATTCCCTAATAACATATGACGTTGAGTATATTCTCATGTGCATATTTACTCTTTGTTTAACTTACATGGTGAAGTGTCTATTCAGATCTTTTGACATTTTTAATTGGGTTATTTGTTGGCTTATATCTGAGTTTTAAGAGTTCATTGTATGTTTTGGATACAAATCCTTTATCAGATATATGTTTTGCAAAGATTTTCTCTAAGTCAGTTGCTTGTCTTAACAGTGTCTTTCACAGAGCAGAACATTTTAATTTCAATGAAGTCCAACTTGTCCATTTTTTCTCTTCTGTGAACCATGCTTTTGGTGTTTTTAAAAATTTATCACCAAACCCAAGGTCACCTAGATTTTCTTCTGTGCTGTATTCTAAAAGTTCTATACTTTTGCATTTTACATTGAGGTCTATGATCCACTTTGAGTTAATTCTTCTAAATGTGTAAGGTGTATGTATAGATTTAATTTTTGCATGAGGATGTCTTGTTCTTTCAGTATCATTTGTTGAAAAGACTGTTCTTTCTCCATACAATTGCTCTTTCTCTTTTGTCAAAGATCAGTTGACTATATTTTGGGGTGTATTTTGGAGATATCTATTCTGCTCCATTGATATATTTGTTTGCTCTTTCACCAATACCATAGTATCTTGATTACTATAGGTTTTGTTGGTCTTAAAGTTGGGCAGTGTCAGTCTTCTAACATTGTTCTTCTTTGGTATTGTGTTGACTATTGTGGGTTGCTTGTTTTTAACTTACCAGTTAAGAACACATAGAGGAAAGAAATTCATTGAGTGGTTTTCCAAGAAAAAAAATATTCTCTTCCTCTTATGGTTTTATTAATCAAGAAGTGTAAGTTTAGGGCTTCCCTGGTGGCACAGTGGTTGAGAGTCCGCTTGCCAATGCAAGGGACACGGGTTTGTGCCCCGGTCTGGGAAGATCCCACATGCCGCGAAGCGGCTGGGCCTGTGAGCCATGGCCGCTGAGCCTGCGCGTCCGGAGCCTGTGCTCCGCAACGGGAGAGGCCACAACAGTGAGAGGCCCGCGTACTGCAAAAAAAAAAAAAAAAGTATAAGTTTACACTCTAGATAATACAGAATGAATCCATTAGTCTGTAATTGATTGATTAAAGTAGATTGTAGTGTTGATTTTCTAGAAAGAGTTCTACTCAAATTTCCCTTCAAAAGAAAACTTGAAATGAGAAGAGGAATTAGCTGAAAGCCTCCCACTGATACACCCTTTGGATCTACCTCTGCATTCTTGCGAAGGCTATACTCTCCTCAGGCCAGTGCCAGCCAGTGGCTGAACACAATGACTATACAAGAGCCAAAATATCCCTGCACGACATGGAACTCCTCTAATGGGCATCTGTGTTCTTGAACTCCCCATCCACCTGGCCAAGACTCTCAAATCAGCACTGCAGCCCAAAGGCTCTTTCTACCATATCCTCCTTCTGTTTTTTCCTCCTTTCACAGGGGTCAGTCCTATACTGTAATCTGAAGTCTCTCCCAGTCTGGCCCTGTGCCCATTCTCCTTTATCCTTCAGAAGCATTTCTCTTAATAAATCTCTTGTGCGTCCAATACCATCTTATGGTCTGCTTCTCAGAGGACCCAAACTGATACAGTCTTCAGTTAGATCCGGTGGGGTTGAATTAGCTAGGGTTGCTCAAAATTCATGGGTTCAAGGCACATGGAACTGACCTTCACAACTAAGCTTCTTGGTTCCCAAGCTAAAGTAGAGTGGACCATCCAACCTACAGATACATAAAGGAATCCAATTGCAGGGCCACCCCTCTGGGTCTAACCTAAACCAGATAACCCCCAGAGAATTCTAATAGTAAATGATTATTTTAAGCCATTAACTTTGAGTTGGTTATTCATGTAGCACAACTATCCGATTCAGTGTTTCTCGTTAATCTATTATCATCAGTCAAAAATTAATAGAATAAAGCAGTTATAATGCAGATAGTATGATTTTATAAATAGAAAAATATAAATCTAGCTTCACAGTATTTTCTCCAAGTTACCAAAATCAAGAGAAGCTTTAGCACAGAAAAATAGTCTAGTGGAGGAAAGCTAAATGAGGGTCCAACTACAACACAAAGGTGTAAGCAAAAATACAAGAGCAAAACAGCAGAGCAGATTTAGAGCATTAGAGGAAGATTTCAAAGAAGCCAGAATTCAATAGTAATGTGTTTAGAAATACAACCTATTCCATGCTCAGCACCTGACAAGATAAGATATATTAGGTTGCTAATACAGGAAGTAAATAGAGTTGCTCTTTAATAGGAATTCTAAAAAGGCCTGATAGGCAAAGCCCAGCATTAGAAAAACAGAGGGAGTAAATATATTGTACACACAATTCCAACCATCAGCAGGTGGTTAATGGGGGGAAAAAGTACTAAATTTTTCTTTCCCTTTTCATTAAAGGAAACTTTCGTTAAAGTCCCTCCCTCTCTCTCTCCCTCTCTCTCTCTCCCTCTCTCTCTCTCTCAATATTAGGAGAAAGTTGCCTTATGCAAAGGAATTAAAGAGAAAGACTGACTTAATTTGATATATTCACTATGACCTTACTCATTGTAAATTCTGAGCACTCTGATATCAGTATATTAGGCTGTGCATATGTGGAAAAATATACCTGAACTCTTAAAAGTATTATTCTGGTTATTGTGAATTTGGAAGAAAAGTATCATATAAGTGAACGGTCAGAGCTTGAAATTCAGATGCAGAGATATCTATAACATAGGCCCTATTGAAGCAAACTAATATGTAGGCATAAGTAATCAAAATAAAATGAGAAGAGTGAAATTACAGAGGCATGCAAAGAATGCAACACAGAGAAAATAAAAGGACACTGGCCCTTAGAAAAGAGTAAGAAGGGTGAGTAGAGATGGTGAACTAGAAGAGAGGCATTACCATTGCTTTTGCTAGTGTTTAAATTATGAGACAAAAGTATTGAGAGGGAAATCTGGAAAGATAGGCAGAGAGACCAGGCCTTAGAAGTCGATGCATGCCATGCTAAGGAGAATAAACATTTTACTATACTTTATGTTACTAGGGACCACTGCAGGACAAAACTGCTTGTGTTTGGGGAGGTGGTTCTTGAGAAGGCAGGAGAATTAGATATTTGAAAACTTTTAATTTGATATATATTACCTAGTGTAATATGGAGAGCAGATAAATAAGACTTAACAGTATTTCCTGTTTAAAGAAGCTTAGGGCTGCAAAATCAACTTAATTAGTGTTTTGAGGAAATTTCATAGCACAAGACTAATGTTTCGGAAAAAATTGTATGTGGAGCAAAGTTGTGCTTAAAACTTGTGTTTGAAGAGGCATATGAACATTCTGGAAATTTTCACTCTGGAGACTAATTAAAAAGATAGCCGAAGATAAGTTGCCAGTGAACATACTGTTCTCTAACTGACAAGTCTTACCACAGTGACAATTTAGAGAAACAGAGGGAAATTAAAGGTAGATTCTGTACCATATAAAATAAGTTTTTCTAATGATGAAGAATTTCATTTAATAATTATTCATCGTTTAAATGAATTTTTTCAAGGTAATCATTCAACAAAATGGAGGGTTAAGTTTCTAAACCGAGATAAAGCATTTTGGAAACCTTAATCAATGTAGACTATAAATTTAAATTTTTATAGAAATCTCCTTTTTCCTTATTTTTGTTTTCTAAATTGCCTAATCATATTTAACAAATGTTACTATTATGAATTTTGTTTATTAAGATTGAGTCTACATATAAATTATCTAATTTTGAGTTATTTTTAAGAACATAAGCAGACCTAGGAAATTTCAAAATTTAACTGCTTAAGGTGATGGTCAGCTTTATAGATGGTATCCTGTTTAGTGTACAAGCTTTGGACTTTTGATTCAACCACTTTTTTTTTTTCTTTTGGGTAGCTAGCAGTATTATGGACATCAATCTAATTCCTTAGCCCATAAATATATTTTTCCACCTAATTACTCTATTCCTTTCTTGTATATTTACCTTAGGAAAAAATGACTTGTATTGAAAATGAAAAAGTTAAAAATGGAAATTTAAGCTCTGAACGAGTTGCAAATGCCACTCTCTTTAAAACCTTTGAAACTTTAATTTTTAGTTTATTTGAAAATCTGTAAAAGCCTACTGATCAGTAGGTGCAAAAGGGAAACGTTTGTAGCCCAGTACTAAAAACTGTACGTGCATCTAAGCATGCATATCCTTTAATAAATTTGGCTTGGGGAGATTATTAAATGGCATGCATTAATTTCTTTTTGGAATTTTGTACTATTTTTATGCTAGAATATTATTCTAAATAAATGACTCTCACAGTAATTGAATCTTTTTAAATCAGCATATGCTGCAGTAAACATATGATATTCCTTTCTGAACAATGCTGTTTGTAGTTAATGTTTCTTGGTGCCCACATATGAGAACTAAAATCATTGACGATAGAAAGACTCATTTTGTATATTTATAAATTTTCTCCTCTTTGTGCTGAGGAAGATGGGGGGAAAGTAGATAATGCTATGAAGTGCTAAATAGTGTCTGGCGTATGGCAAGTGGTCAAAAACATCAGTCATTGCTATTGCTTAGATATTTGAATTGATTTATATTCCTGTCTTTTTTCATATATCTATTAAATGTTTATGACTTAAACTTTGTGGCAGACTCAGAGATACACCACTCAGATCACTCTTCAAGAAAGAGCTTGCTGCCCAACTCCAAGGATTGTGATTAGTTGACAACCCCCAGCTGTTAGCTTCATCAGGGTCCATGTTTACTTGTGAGCCAAGGTTATGATCTTTTAGTGCAGTTGAGCAATGATGGAGCAAGTTTATAGTCCAAGGGCCTAGCCAACCTCCTAGTGTGGATCTCCTTAATGAGCAGTCTTTACTCTGGAGCTCCCAGTTGAGCTATTTGAAATTTTGTCAGGTTTGAATCATGTTCTGACACCTCCTTTTGTCTAATCCTTCCTCCCTTTTCTTTCCCCATCTGTTACTCTACAATAAACATTTTGACTCTTAACTCCATCTCAACTTCTACTTCCCAGAGAGCTCAACCTGCAACTAACATCAAATTTTATTTTGCATGTATTTGATGGAAATGAGCAACATAAGATTTGAAATAGTCTGTCAAAGCATAATTTTTAAAAGAGAGGATAAAGAAAGAACACTTGAAATATTTATTTGTGGGACCACTAAAACTACCAAAGTATAATTTGAAAAAAGTTAAAAACGTGTTAAAAATATTCTTATATGTGATGGGATGAATTATATCCTGCCAAAATTCATGTCTTGAAGCCCTAACCCCTCAAAATGTGACTGTCTTTGGACCAAGGGCCTTTGAAGAGGTGATTAAGGTAAACTGAGGCCATTAGGGTGGCTCCAATCCAATCTGACTGGTGTCTTTATGAGAAGAAGAAATTTGGACACACAGAGCTACACCAGAGATGCACACACACAGAGGAAGGGCTAAGTGAGGGCCAAGTAAGAAGATAGCTATCTACAATCCAAAGAGAGAGGCTTCAAAAGAAACCAAACTTGCCAACACCTTGATCTTGTACTTCTAGCCTCCATAACTGTGAGAAAATCATTCTCTGTATTTTGTTACGGCAGCCCAGGAAAACTAATGCATCAAACAAATGTAAATAAACACATTAAAAATTTATTAGGGGTCTTCCCTGGTGGCTCAGTGGTTAAGAATCTGCCTGCCAATGCACGGGACAGGGGTTCGAGCCCTGGTCCGGGAAGATCCCACATACCACGGAGCAACTAAGCCCATGCACCACAACTACAGATCCTGCACCCTAGAGCCCATGAGCCACAACTACTGAGCCCGTGGGCCACAACTACTGAAGCCCGTGTGCCTAGAGCCCGTGCTCCACAACAAGAGAAGCCACCGCAATGAGAAAAGCCCACGCACCGCAACGAAGAGTAGGCCCCTCTCTCCACAACTAGAGAAAGCCCGTGCACAGCAACGAAGACCCAACACAGCCAAAAATAAATAAATTGTTAAAAATGTATTATTAAACTCATTAAAGAGTCAATCAGCAGAACGATAAAGCTGGTTCAAAGAACATTTGAGGAACAGTATTTGTTGACACTGAAGAAAGACTTTTAGAATAAGATTGCTATATTAGATACACAATTAGTTTTGTCCTACAGGACAATACAATCACTGGTTTGTTTCTACCAGAAGGAAATCATTTGCATCTCTATCAGATAAAGCTCTACAAATTAGCATTTAACTCCACAGAGTCTATCCACAACTTCACAGAGTCTATCCACAAACAACAGTAATTAGTGTGTCGATAAAGATACATTTACCCAGAGAATTAAATGATATCTGGGGAGTCCTGTTAGACAGTACTCTAGTATGTTACTGAAAGGACACATACTCATATTTTTGTGTTATTTTCAAGTTTTTTATCATCTTTATTAATGAATCAGTTTACTACATCCTCTGTCATTTATTTGTCTTTTGATTTTAGACAAAATTTAATTCAACTGTATTATTTTTGTATTGTGTTAACTCCCACTTTAGTCAACCCACTCTAGTGTGACTTATAATACTACCTTCCTACTGAAGCTGCTCTGTACAAAGTTGCCAGTGTTATCGTTATCTTTGTTTCCAAAATTTAATATTCTTCTCTGTTCTTGTGTTACTCCACTTCTTAGCTAACACTGCCACAATTCACCTTTTCCTTTTTTATAAATATCCTCTTCTGTTACCATTTTTGCTACCACATTTACTTATATATCACTGGCCATGCTTTATTCTATATCATTTGTGCCTCTTGTATTCAAACTTTAAATATTGAAATAATTCCTCAGGGTGTTCTCTCCTTTCTATTCTCTATCTCCAGTCTCAATCTACATGAGCTCATCCAGTACCAGTTTTAAATATCATCTACATTCTTAGGACTCCATATTTTTTTATCTCTTACAAACCACTCTCCTGAGTTCCAGACTTGTATGTCAAATGGCCTACTAGATGTGTCAACTCAGATGCTTACTCTGCCTCTCAAGAGCTTTTGATACCCACTGCCCTGGCCCCAAATATTTCTCTTTGATTTTCCACAATAATATTAAACTGCACCAAAATTTCACTCAGCACAAGAGACAAGAACAAAAGAAAACAAAAACAAACAAATAAAAATGCTGGGTACTATCCTTCATTGGTCCTCATTCCCTGCTCCTTGCATCCTGCATTCAATTTATCAGCAAGCTCCATGACTTTTATCTCTAAAACATATTTCAAATCCATCCACGTCTCTTTATCTCCACTGAAAACTCACTTATTCTGGATGCCATTATCTACCACTCAGATAGTGAAATAACACTCCTGTGCCTACACTTGCTCAAATTCCATTCAGTCTCCATATAGCAAATGCAGTAATGTCTTGAAATAAATATCTGATATGACATTCCCTTAATTAAATATTGAGTGGCTTCTTATTTAACTCAGAACGGAGTACAAAGTATTTCGCCATTTCCCTGGTTCTAGTATATGTCCTCCAACACATTTCACACCATTCTCCTCTCAGTGTACTTCAATCACATTACTCACATGTATTCTTTGAACATGGCAGATGCTTTTCCATGTCAGTATTTTTGTTCTTATTATTCCCTCTGTTTGAAATATGCTGCTTGCCCAGCACTGTGCAGGGGTTAGTCATTCTATTCAAATATCAGATCATGAGGACCTCTTCAAATAAGCCTTTTCTGACCACCTTGTCTAAGTTTTCCTGCACGTGCAGGCAATATCTATAAAAACATAAGGTGTCCTTCCTTCTTTTCACTTACTACAATGTGTAATTTCTTGCTGACTTGTGTGCTTCAGTGGATATTACAAATTTTTTGTCAAACATAACTTCTACCTTGCCAACCTTCTGTATGATCTGAGCCTAATCTGCCAGCCCGGTGTTAGGATATAAAAGGAACTCAAAATGAAAGGAAACACAACCAGCCAGTATTCTTAACCCTTTTTAGAATCCTTGAAGCAAAGGCTGCATAAAGGCCTTTGAGAGTTTTAGTAGACATTATGTTACTGCCTGAATTTATCCTATATATTGATGAGGTCTTTGAGGATGAGGGGGTGCTTTTTGCCACAAGGATTCACGGGGAAAAGACGATTACTCAATTTTCCGTAGAGCGTATATATGAAAGGGGGATGTTGTCGTTTATTTGCAAACTAAAGTTTACATGCTAAAGTGGAATACTACTGATTAGTTCAGAGGATATTTTCAAGGTGAGCCCTTTCAAGTTAAACTGTTAATACAGTGTATTCAGTGCTATGCAATGTTGCCATGACTCAGCATCTACCTTACCTGGGGAAAAAAGTAGAAGAGAACTCAATAAGCAAACCCACAGTAGTCGGAAGAAGTCAGAAGAGAGTAAAGTTCCTCTCAGTAGGGATGCTCAGGAATTCTGTCAATGTCAAGGTAACTGTTTAAAGTACACTAGACATGAGTACGAATGAAGTGAGTGCTACACCAGCTACTACTGTACTCACTGAAAGGACCAGGCAAACAATTATGGTGGTGGTGATAGTGGTGGTGGTGTTTTTGTTTTACTTCAAATGTCTACTTCATGCTTCTGAGGACTGTGCATAACTGGATTTCCAGGATTAGATTAAACACTAGATTGATGTGGTCCAAGAAAATGTTGAATGTATTTTCTGAGTTCAAGGGAAAAATCTTGAGTTATTCTTTTTATTCCCAAATCTAATTCCAGATAGAAGGCTTCCAGTAGGTCTTTATTGAATATGTCGGTCAGTATATACAGACAAAAAGGCGTAATGGGACCAGTATGAGGCATTTCTAGCTCATGCATACAGTGCAACAGAAAAAGGCATTAGTAGTTTCTCATACTGTATGTTGGTGTTAGGCAGAGCCTGAGACTTCCAGTGAGCCTCTGATGACAAGTAAATAATAGAGCGGAAATGTCAACAATCTCACCCAATCAGAGGTAACCTTGTCAGTTCAGAGGACAGTGGTCTAACAACACTACCACATGAAGAGGTGGCATCCCTCCACACTCAACCTTTAGTTCTGAAGCAGCATCATTTGAGCCATTAAACAGGTTCAGGAAGCCTCATTGGCAGATAATGGAGCTACAAAAGAAGAGGGAATTATTTCAGCAGAATGGGAAGGCCCTGTATAATTGAAAAAGAAATTCTTATAATGTTTTGTGTGAAATAATATGAGCTGAATAAAGCTGGAAGAACACTAGCTACATGCTGCCTAACATGCAGAAGGCCACTAGAGAGTGGGGAGCTGGATCTGTTAGACAACAGAGCCAGTGTTTCCAAACACCATGTCCTATGCTGTTTTGTTTTGACTTTTCAGAACTGAGTTAAAGACCAACTACTTAATTCAGTCCCAAATGTACACATGTCTACGCTGACAAGCCTTATGACTGTCATATGAGTAGGATTACATAATTTCAAAAGCTGAACTTCAGAACTTACAATACAAGTGTTATAGGAGAAAATAATATGTCTGACAACTATCCTCTTCTTTGTAACACTTTGTTTTTATTGTCACATTTCTCTGAATATAAAACATGTTTGCTACTTTAATGAGCCTTAAATGACAAAAAAAAACCAATTAACTGTAGAACTCTGTTATTTCCTTAGTGAATGTAACAGAGACTGTGTTAAACAATACCTGGTTCTCCTGGTTTTCCTGGGCTTAAAGATAGACTGTAAGTCCCAGCCTCTTGCAACTGGTAGGGCCATGTGTTTAGTTCTCACCAAAAAATGAAAGCAGAAATGTCATGTGTCACTTGCAGACTAAGATAGTAAAGAGAATCCATCTCTATTCCCCCAAATGCACTTTGAGTCCTGGATCCCTGAGTCACCTGACCACAGTCACACTTGTTGGACTGTCGTTTCAATGAACAATAAAATGCCATTTTGCTAATTTACCGACTTTTCCCTTTTTTTTTTTTTACAACTGTTAGGCTACCCTGAAAAACCAGTGGAGATGTAATGTTTGTTCTGTTTTATTTGCTCAAGAAAAGGCTGGTTGAAGGTGAGAAGTAAATACTACACGCTCGATGGGGAGCAGCATATACCACCCCTAAATGTGCCACTTTGACATGTGGATTGTTTTGAGCTGAAGATAATTAAGACCCAGGAGACTCAGGAAAAGGTTTTGCCTCTCCCTCGACTGCCTAAAATAATTTAGGTAGGGAGCTTGGCCCAGGAAAAGAGCTATTTTCAGAGAGAACGTTTTTATCTGAAAGACTTACCTGCATGGCAGAGCAAACATCTGATTACCAAACATCTGCTCTTCTTATCTTCCTGTGAATTGCCCTCCTCCCCTTTGAAGCCCCAGGTCCCTATCCCACTTATTGGCTCAAGATAGCATATAAGCCTCAGTTGTTCGCCTGTCTTTGAGTCTCATGTCTTTGGGATTCCTGTACATACAAATTTTTTTTTCTCCTGCTAATCTGTCTTATGTCAATTTGATTATTAGACCAGCCAAAGAACCTGGCTGGGAAGAAGGAAAAAGGTTTCTGCTCCTACATTCTAATTAAAAAGAAAGTATTATGTCTTGAAAAATTTTAGATAGGAGTCATTATATTAAGATTCTATATTATTCTCTATATATGTTGATCTTAGTGCCTGATAACAAGATGTAGAAAAGGTTTTGGTTGTGTGATTTTATGTGTGTGTGTGTGTGTGTGTGCGTGCGTGCGCTTGCGTGAGCATTGGTTCATGCATCTACCTCATTGACTGTTATTTTCACTTTGTCCCACTCAATATTTTCAGTTTAAAATATATGGAAAATTGTAATCATCTGGGTTCTGATTCACTGCCACTACCAAGCAATTAACATTAATTTCTAAAACCCTTATAACTACTTACTAAACATAATGACTCATTCAAAGTTACCTTTCTTATCTGCAGCATTATTTGGGAAGGGGATTTTCTGGGACACTATTCCAAAGTCTCTTTCTGAGGATTTGTTAAGCCAGTCACACATTCACATTCTAAGATCTCATTTTCAGTAGTCAATTGCCAGTATAAAAAAATACTATATAACAGTACAATGTAAAGTTTAAATAAATATCTTAAAATAAGCTTATTCATATGCCATATTTTCATCAGGTCTTTTTCTCCATTCAATAAATTATTTCCCTCTCAAGCCTTCAGTGTCAGGTGTGGGGCAAGACCATTTCACAGCCCATACCCCCTAAATATCACTGGAAGAAAAGTGAGAAGGGGGAGAAACATTCAACTTGGCATTTACGAATATTAATATTAATACCACTAATCCTCCCCATTCATCTTGGGTCTGAAGTGGAAGAAACTGTTTCCATAGAAACAAAGCTTTTGGACAGTCACTTTGTTACTTCTCCCCTGCTAAGTGAGTCAAGTCAAAATGGCATGAGAGGTCACGCCCCTTCATAAAAATTAACATCGGAAACATGGGATGCAAGAATAAAATGAATTATGTTAAAACATTAGTTTACACATTTTGAATTCTTATTACCAATAGTATATTGAGTTTCTAAAGTGTTAATAAACTGTTATTTTAAAATATTTAAATATCTGATTCAAATAATTTAGTTGATTATTACTGAAGACTGAAGATGGAAATTTGTCCCGGTATTTCCTTTTAACAATAAGTACTATATCAATCAGCACCCTGAAAATTGAGATAAAAATATTTTTTAAATATATATAGTGGAGTGTCACTTAAATACTGATGTCAGTGTGTGCCTGACAATTGGGAGAAAACAGAAAGTAGAGAGGAGAGAGGGCAGTGATTTATGGTGTTGGAAAGGTGGATTTTATATAGGATTTACTGTTCTTTGTATCTTCAGGTGTGAGGATGAAAACTTTTTGTGTCAAGAAAGTAAGGCACCTAGAGGCTACAGCCTTACTTGTAGGCATCTGTTTTTCCTGAAAGCCATAAGTGTCCTTGAAATCCTTATAATTTTATCTTGTCATCTGTTTGAGTAATTATCATGACATTAGAGTTCTTTTTTTTCCCCTCAGTCCCAAATCTACTATTAACTGACTCTGCACCAGCAACTCATACATTCTGGGGAAGGTTTCCTGACTTTTCAGGGTTTGGCCTTGCCCTGGATTCTTTTAAAATTTTATTCCAGATCTAACATTTTAGGACGCCATGATGAGCTCCAGTGATCTCACCTTGGTAGACTATAGAATACAGAGGAGGGAGGGAGAAGAGAGGTGGTTTCCATTGATTGACCCAGGCAATGTTTTGCCTGGTCCTTTAATTTAACTGTTTGCACCCACAGATAATGAGCACCCTAATGTAAATTTCTAAGAAGGCTTTTACTGATAAATGAGATCACCAATGATAATAAAAAAAAGAATAGCAACAGCAGAGGATCACATTTATTTCTTTAGCCCTTAATCTCTCAGGCACCATGTTAAGGGCTTTACATGCATTTAAGCCCTTAATACTCATGAAATTCCTCTGTGGCAAACACTGTGGTTATCCCCAGTTTACAGAAGAGGAAATTTAGGCTTATTCCTGAAAAGTAGCAAAGATTATAATCCAATGCTTGGAGAGGTTCAAGGTTTCCAAAAATATGAATTTAGGGGACTCTCAAAGGTATTACATTAAATATATTGTCATAATAAAAATATTTCTAAATAAAATTTCTTTAAGGCTCCAGCTTCACAGATAATTCTGTTTCATTGGCCCCCAATCCACACCCCCCTTTTTTTTCTGATATACTCTGTGTGCTCAGGAAACCCTGTGACTTTGTCCTATTGTGCTGAATCCAGTTCTTTTTAGAGATATTTCTATGCAAACTACATTTCTTGTTAAAGTTTCTAAGCAGCTTTTTTTTTTTTTTGCTTCAATCTTATTGTATGTTATACTTTCAATCTTCCTGGTTTTATTTTTGAAAGTCTCAGCAAAATACTTATGTAACCTCTGCTCCAGGCCTTTTCACAAATTGTCAGGCTGCTAAAGGGCCCATTTTTCAAGTTTCCCTCTCGCTATCTCAGTAAAATTGCTTCAATTTCCATTCAATACTTTGTGTAAGCCATAGACTTTCCTGAAGATTTCTGGAATTCCAAAGAAGCTTCTATTTTCATGGTAACCTCTGGTTTCTAACTTCAGCTTCTCAGTTTCTGGTTTGTCTTACTGTTACCAAACTCAGGTTTGGCTCTTTGCCACTCAAAAAGTCAGTAGTCGGGCTTCCCTGGTGGCGCAGTGGTTGAGAGTCTGCCTGCCGATGTGGGGGACGCGGGTTCGTGCCCCGGTCCGGGAAGATCCCACATGCTGCAGAGCGGCTAGGCCCGTGAGCCATGGCCGCTGAGCCTGCGCGTCCGGAGCCCGTGCTCCACAACGGGAGAGGCCACAACAGTGAGAGGCCCGCATATCGCAAAGAAAAAAAAAAAAAGTCAGTACTCGAGAGACAAGTGTTGGTTGGAAAAGGAAAGCTTGCTTTAGTCAGGGAGCCAGCTATCTGGGGAGAAGGTGGACTTGTGTCCCAAAAGCAACTCCAAAGCTTCTGCTCGGCCAGGACATTTTTTGAAGGGAAAAGGGGAAATAATCTCAGTTAATTATTAAGGTGGGAGATCAGATTCTTTGTCATTTTTCCATTGCACACAGACCTGCTGACTTCTCCTGATCTTCCTTTGGATACTATCTTGCCCGCATGGTCTGCCTGCAAATTTGCTAAGGGGGAAGCTGGCAGTAGAGAGTCAGTCATTCTTTAACTACTTACTTCTTCATTCTTACTCCTTCTAATCCAGGAAAGGAATCAACAGGTTAGGCAAGGCATTGCGTGCATTCAGTAGAGCAGAAGTCAGGAGTTAGGTTAAATGTTACCTAGTGATCTAATTTTTATAATTTAGGTCTGAGGAAAACAGACATGAACAAACAGAAAAGGAGGAAAAATTGCTACTTACATTACCACCCCTCCATGCTTGGCCACTCAGATTTTGTGAAGATGGGAGGATGATTATGAGGAGAGTGGTTGGATGGGGACTGACGTCATTGAACTTCAAAATAACTGAATATTGCAGATCTGTTTTATTAACTGTAATGTTGCTATACCACGTCTGGGGAAATATCACTGGCTATCTATGCTCCTTAGCCTTACAGTAGGTTCCCAGGTTTTCAGGTTGCTACCCAACACTGGTGCCTTTTAAAGTAACCAACTTCTAATGGCATCTGGAAATCTTCAGCTTCATTGTGGAGAGTGTATTTATCAAGTTACATCTTCAGGAATGACTAAGGGAAAAAAAGGACTTGCACTTCAAACAATACTGGAAACCCCATGGGGGATTCTTAAATATGTCAAGGAAGTTGAAAAGAGAGTAGAAGAGAGGAGGAAACAGGAATCCTCTCTAATCTGAGATTTGGAGGGCTCCAGTGTTATACTTGTAATGATGGGGGAGGTTGTTATTCACACACTAACTTTAAACTTGGCACATAAAGAATAACAAGTACAAATAAAATGACATACATTTTGACAAAACACAGCAAAGTGAATACTTAAAATTGGCGAAATTTGTTGTATGTAAATTACACATCAATTAAAATAACTTTTTAAATGACATGCAAATAAAAACTTATATTACCTCAAAACCAGATGTATTTGTCAGGTTCCTCCAGAGAAACAGAAGCAGTAAGATATAAGAAATTGGCTCCTGTGATAATAGAGGCTGTATGCAGTCATGCTATATGTAAGCTAGAGACCCAGGAAGGCTGATGCTACAGTTCAGCCTAGTGTGAAGACCTGATAAACAGGAGTAAATCCCAGTCCAAAGGTTTAGAGAAACGAGATGCGATGTCCCAGCACAGTGAGACAGGAAAAAACTGTGCAATTACTCTTTCCCCAGCCTTTTCTTCTATTCAGTCCCTCAAGGGATTGGATGCTGCTCAATCACATTGGAGAAGACAATTTAATTTACTGAGCCCACTAATTCATATGCTAATCTAATTTTGAAACACCCTCATAGATACGCCCAGAAATAAAGTTTAATCTGAGCACTATGTGGCCAGTCAAGTTGACACAAAACTAACCATCACAAATTCACCCCTTGTCAATTAAGCACCTATATGCATCTCCTTAAACCCTACTTTATCTCCAAATAAAGACAAACCAAGGTCATAATTCAGCCTAGCCTGATACAACTATCCTGCTTACAACTGAAAATTTACTCTTCCCCAGGAGAGGAGGTTGTCTTGAGTGATGTTTACTCTCCTTGGTATCCCATAATTTTATAGCTATTAATGTAAAATTAGCAATACTTAAATACTATGACATAAAATCAATGTATCTTGTGTTACATGATAAGGGAGAAAAAGAGTAAAGAAAAAAGCAGAAAGAAACCAAACACACACACAAACATATTCATAGCAAAATAAGTAGGAAATGCTCATGACGATTACAGTCCTGCCTGTAACTGGTCACGTGGCCATAGCTGGTATTGTGACTAAATTTTTCGACTACTCATTCTGTATTCCCTTACCCCATGGCCAGTCAAGTTGACACATAAAATTAACCATCGTACTAAGGTTGGAAAGGAGTGAGTCCAAACCTAACTTGAATTATTCCATTGATTGAAAATAATGAATGGCAATTTCAAAGTTCTAAGAGAAATCATAGGGGTTCTATGTGGGAAAAAAGAAGTGAATCAATAAATTCTTGTTTAATTGACAATAAGCTTTTTGCATTGCTGAATGTAATGTCTGTTCATGGTAGAAAGCACTAAAAATTATAAACAAAACTTAAAAGTCACTCATAAGCCATCATTTCTGAGTTAATTCACATTCATATTTAATATTTTAAAAACTTCTAGTCATTTTTCTTATGAATTGTCTTATCTATGTTATGTATTTTCTCTAGTATTATAGTCATCTTAAGGAATATAAATATTTTTAAATGCAATTTTTATGTCTGTATAGCACAATATCCATTCTGTGGATAAAATATTTTTACGATTCCTTTATTTTCATCACTGTGCCTTCATTTAAAAAATATTATAAGATATGCTACAATCAATACCATAATACATAAATTTTTCCTGTATATCTGCTCATTTCTCTTTTTTCTTTTTTTCTTTTTCAGCGGCACCCTGTGCGGCTTGTGGGACCTTAGTTCCCCAACCAGGGATGGAACCCAGGACCCTGGCAGTGAGAGTACCAAGTCCTAACCACTGGAATCCGGGGAATTCCCAGTTCATTTCTTCAGGTCTAGACTTTGAGTTCATGCATCAATAGCTATGAATTTTTCTTAAAGTACAGACTGTAGATTTCCAGAAAGTGTTCCATTTTAAACTCTGATGCACTGCATACAACTGTCTAAACTATCACAGTTTCAGCTGTAATGACTATTAGACATTTTGTCTTTATGTTGGTACTCTGATAGCTTAGAACGATCAGAATTGTTGTTGTTGTTTTCATTTTCAGTTATTTAACTAGTTAAGAGTTTAAAACATGTTCGTGTGTAATGATGAATGTATCAGAATCTTAGAGCCTTAGTGGTCATTTTGTCCAACCTCCCATATAAGCATAGGCAGTCATCCCTTCATATTTGCAGGGAATTTGTTCCAGGACCACCACGGATACCAAAATCCGTGGATGCTCAAGTCCCTTATACAAAATGGTGTAGTCCTCTCCTTCAACTAACACACCATTGTAAAGCAATTATACTCCAATAAAGATGTTAAAAAAATGGTGTAGTCCTCCATATTCATGGTTGGTTCAATCCATGGACTTGGAACTCCCAGATATGGAGGGCCGACTGTATACAATTCAAATTTAGAAAACTCCTGGTGATATGGAGCTCATTACTTCCTATCATATAATAATTAAATGATATAATTAGATCTGGAGCTATGCTCAATTAGGAAAATGCCACCATTAAAAAAAATTACTTAGAAATGGTGGAATCTTCCAAAATTGAATGAAGATCAGTATCAATGATGCAGACTCTCTTGATGCAATACCTGTCATTCCATGTGCAGATTCAGTGTGTGATAAAAATATTCAAAATGATTAGAATCAGCACATATAAAAATGGCATCAAGTTGAAAATAAAAAAAACTGTTACTTGAGTTTAAAAGAGACTGTTAAAAAGGAATTAAGAATTTCAGTGTTGAGTAAGTTCATATGGAGAACAATTTCAACCATCTTTCATGCTATTCTACAAAGTCATAGCTCACTTGAGAATAAGTGTTGAGGGAGGGTCCAATCTCCCACTATTGTAGAAAAAGTGTGAACACATTGGAACCAGGTGTCCTAGGTTTAAATCCTGCTATTTACTGCTCATGTGACCTCAATTTCTATAAATCTTGGTTTGTTTTTCAATTAAATGAAGAAAATATTATTTTTGGACTGCTATTAAAATATAAAGGGATAACATACATAAATATCACAGTGCCTGGCTTATAGTAACTGCTGAAAAAATGTTAGATCTCTTTTCTACCACCCTTCCCCGTTCAGAAACACCAATTTTGTTTTACAGATATCTTGTGAACAATTTAGTATTCTAGGATTGTCTATCTTGTAGCTCCCTTTGCTCCCTGGATGTATAAAATTGCATTCTCTGACAGTCCTCAACAAAGGACTGGGTTGGTTGTCTTCTGGATCTCCCTCCATAGCCTCTTACCTTTTTTTTTTTTTCTTATTTCTGCTGCTTAGAGTGATGTCCTGTCACTCCAGATTTCTCAAGAAGCCCTCTGTAATCACCTGTACCCTGGATTAATTGTATCTGTATTTTAAGTTTGTTCAACATCTCTCTCTATGGGTTTTATCACTATGAAACGCTGTCTTTTAATCCAAGGTCTTCTTTCCTTGGATTGTAACTGTTTGAAGGGCAAGAATTCAAGTTAACAAGCATTTCTAATGAGGACATTTTATTTGTCACTCAGTAAGCTCAGTGCTTTAGGAGACAGGCAAATTAATTCAAGTACTGACAAAATTAGGAAGACAGATAGCCAAAAGTTTATGATTTAAAAAATTAATACAAATGACATGTGAATTTAAAAGCAATATGCAAATTCAAAAAAAGGAAAAGTATAGTCATATTCACTGTTTCACTTGACATAAGCCAAGACTGTAAAAGGCCCATTCCCAGTTGGAATATGTTCTCAATCAAAGACAGAACATAAAATAGCTAACTGAAATACTTTTACTCCTTTTTTCTCAACTTTGACTGCTTTTTTGATTTATTTTTCCAAAAAGAAAGTGATTGTTTAAACTGACTCAAAATCATACTGCTTTGCACCCTGAGTCATTGTTGCAGAAATAGACAAGGAGATGGTAAGTTGTGGTTTTTTTAAGGGGAAAAAGCGGATCCTTCTTTTGATGATGAATGAATATTATAGTTAGTTTATGATGCTCAAAGTCTTGTGAGAACAAAGTGTGAGCACTGGAAATTTCAGAACCACTTGATAATCAATGTTGCATACGTCCTGTTTCTTATGAAAAAGTAACTGCCATTACCACTGTAATTTGGTGAAGATTGTGAAGGGAAAGTCTGAGTATAAAAATAAATCTGAAGGATTACTGTTTGATCTTGGACATAGAGCATCTAGTTAAAAGTGGCACAGAAACAAGAGCAGTTCATTTTGTACACTTTCTGAAATTACAGGTTAGCCCAGTAAATAAGGTTGAGACATGGAACCATGCTTCAAATCTAGGATGACTTAAATTAAAGATAAGATAAAATAAATTTCATTTGTTTAAACAAGAAAGAAATCATTTTCTAAAGAGACATATACCAGAATGTTCTAAAATCATAGAACTTATTGAAGAATCTCTAATAGAAACTCACAGGTCCTTTCTTGTTTTAAAATAAATTCACTCCAATGGAAGTCATTTGCAGAAATTATTTGTAGGGAGGGTGTATTACTTTTCCACTGCTGCTACAAACTTAGAAACTTAAAACAACATAATTTATTAACTTATACTTCTGTAGCTTGGAAGTTTGATAGAGGTCTCATCAAGCTGAAATCTATGTCTCAACAGGACTGCATTCTTTCCTAGTGGCTCTAAGGGAGAATCAATTTCCTTGTTAATTCAGGTTTTGGCAGAATTCAATTCCATGTGATTGTATGACCTCCTTTCCTTGTTGGTTGTCAGATGAAGGTTATTCCCAGCTTCTAGAGGCTGCCATATTCCTGGGCTCATGGTCCCCTTCCTTCATCTCAGGATGGTAACAGCAGGTTGAGTCTCTCACATTTTGAATCCCTCCTGCCCTTGCTTCCATTGTCCCACCTCTCTGACCCATTCTTCTAACTTCTTGTTCCACTTTTAAGGACTCGTGATTACGTTGGGACCACTTGAATAATGCAAAATTATGCCCTATCTCAAGGTGCTTAAAGTCTTTTAAATCCCTTTTGACAATTAAGATAACATATTTACAGGTTCTGGGGATTAGGAAGTGAACTTTTTTTTTTTTTTTTTTAGGCGAGAGCGTTATTCAGCCTGCCTACCACAGAGAAATAAAAAGATACCTGAGGTTCTCCCTTCATTTTTTCCTAAATTGGTAAGTGGGCATTTCAGAAGCTTTATTGGTCACAGAATTTGAGGAGATAAATTAATGCTTGCAAATGATCTACTTGTGTACAGGTTCAGGATGGTTGATATGCCTTTGAGTTTTGATATGAAATCAGTTTCTCTGTTGTTTATTCTTAAAGCCATAGTTGGATTAATGTGGAGGGGGTGTGGCAGGGGGGAAGAAAGGGGTGGATGACATGGCTTTTCCTAAAGCTCCCAATTCAGGATTTTACTTTTCTTTCTGAAAACTTCTCCATAGCTACAACAAATTGGGAAAAAAATGCTTCAGATACGAATGACTAGTCTGTGAGTATGTTTGTTTATGGAGGCTAACAGAATTTGACAACTTTAGGTTCAGATATTATTTGGTCAGTGAAACTAGTTTTGTTTTAAAAAGTTAAAAATAACTCCATTTCTGAACATGTGACACTAGTTGAGAAGCAAATTACATGTTTGACTATATTTGTCTCCAAGATTCAGCTTGACTTACAGTGTGGATTGAATGACACTCTATCTACATTTGAATTAGGAATGAGTAGTTATATTGATCCATAACAAAACAAGGGCTTGTTTGTTTTCCTAATTTGTCTACTGGAATTAGGTACTAAATAGTCATACATTATCAGTTGTTGAATCTGTCAAGGGAAATAGTTTTTATAGGTGTGTATTAATAGGCACTCACTGGAGAAATATTATGTTTCCTCTGTAACAAATGTAATTTTATTTATATAATGCTTATTAAGGGGTAAAAATTATTATTGGGTTGTGCCTAGTCATGTCAAGAAAACCTGTAGTTGAAAAGTAGTTATCGTAAGGAATTACACTAGTTTTAGAAAAAAATCAATATTTAAACTTGAACATGGATTTTGCAAACTGGTATCTGAAATGAATCTTATTTCAACATATAGTAGTTTCAGCAAAATTAAATGTTACTCTTCATGTACTAGTGAGTAATAGAAGGCTGTAATTATACTATGCACCTATGTCCTCCAAAATCTAAATTTCATAGGTGCTTTCTATGAATCATCTAACCAAAAAGAAAAGAAGAAAAAGAAGAAAAGTCACGAGACCTCCAAATACATTTTTCTTGAATCTCAGCAGTATATCAACTAGGTTTCTAGAACCATTATGCTAATACTAGTTAGTTAAATGGCTCATTTTGCGTTGTTCTCTTAGTGACAGAAAAATTAATCTCATTAAATAATTAAACTTCAAAGACAGTTGATTCTTGCAATGATAGCCTAACTTTAGCATCTCTTGTAGTGATCAAAAGGAGAACAGAGAATCTAAAAAAATATGGATTATTTACTTTCTCCTTGTCCAAGAAAGGAATAGGGAAGAAAAGAGAATATATCTAATCTGCAATGCATATTAGAAATTACAGTATGAAAAATTTGTTCAGAATAATTCCCTTCCATAGATTGTCAGAAATAGTACATTTGAATGGATTCTCTGAAAATCAAGTTCAAGAAGTTTCTTGTAATTGCAATAATAGTAGAAAAGCCATTGCTAGCTGATGCTTAGAGACATATTATCTGGAGAAGCATTCTGTACTCAGCTGAGTCTGCACCACTGGTTTGAGATATTTGACTTTTTCTGCTTTTTAAAATAACTGAACTCAAAGGACATTTAAACTTAGTACAAACCACAGAATACACAATGAAATATTAGGTTAATATACTTATAGTAGTACCCAGAACCCCTATAGTCTAGTTTTAGTTTGGCTTGACAAAACGTAGATGAGTTTGACAACTTTTTTTTCATTCAGATAAAAATATTTAGTTTACTTTGCCATTGTTATTTACTGTTGATAACTGTTGAGGCCACTATAATTGGAGGTGGTTGATGTCTAAATGGACATTACTCGTTAATGTAATGTACAGTGTTGTTATTGTTAAGGGAAAAGCGTACTTAAAATTAGTCTAAATACCTTTCTTTCCTTTTTTTTAATTTTTAAAATTCTTTTTATTTTTTGCTGTGTGAATATACTAATGACTTAAATAGAAAATCCTTCATGTTTGGTAGTAAATTGTATATAAGTACGTTTACATTGTGAAAGGTTAATAACATATTGTGATGGGGAAAAAACTTCCACCGCTCCTGTCCTTTTCTCATTACTCTCTACAAAGCTAAATGTTATAAAGATTTTGGAGTCCAGTTTTTAATGTACATGTATATATTTCTATATCTATTGTTTTTGTTTTAAACAAATAGGATTACCTAGTACCTTTCTTAAATAAGTGTTTTATACTTAAACATCCCCCCACCTCAGTGTAGGTTATAACCAAAGGAGTTGCACAAATATCAACACCAACTCAAGCATACACTCTCCACTATCATATTTTAACCATAAAGGCTTATGCTTTTGTCTAGCTTTTAGACGTACATAAAAACAAAGAGAGGGTTTCCTGTTCCACATGTAAGGAGCTTAGAAGTCACCACTCCATCCTAACAAGTAAAAGCTGAACAGACTGAAAAATCAGCAACTCTTCTTGAATTTATGAGTGGGAGGACTCAGGGCAAACTGCTGCCCCAAGATTGGAGGGAGAAAGAGAGGAGTAGAGGGAGTCACAGCTGACTAAAACAGAGAGTCTCTGAGCAGAAAACTGCCCTGGGAACCAGTGCTGAAGTAGGAAAAACTGAACTGTAATTGACAAATTGCTGGCGGCTCAGTGTGGACAATTCTAAGAGTTTAAAAACTCCAGGGGGACCTAGTCATAAAGGGGCCCCACAATATTATGAGATTTATATCCAGGAGTTTGGTCAGGTTCCCACAATAAAATATCACAGATATACCCTCCTGCTTGTGGTAGGAGGAGGGGTAAAGGAGCCATTTTGAAATATGCCAGAGTACTCTGTTATTCTTAACAAGGCCTGTCCTCAGTAGAAAGAAACTAGTTAACCAGAGCCTAACTTGCTGGCATAATAGCAGAGCCTAATTGACCTGGGGAAAGGGAAACAGCCAATTCCAGTTCACTCTAGCTACCCTGTTCTACCTAAGGGAGGAGAAAAAAAGGGAGAAACTTTTGTAAGTTCACAGTCCAGAGGCACAGCTTCATTAAAGACTGAAACCTGATCGTAGGTGTCCCCCGACACCTCACCACCACATTATTAAAGGCCAATTATACCAGTTCTTTTACTCAGTATATCATGTTTGGCTACCAAAAAAAAATTGCAAAGCATACTAAACGGGAAAAAAGTACAATTTGAAGAGACAGCAAACGTTAGAATCAGGCATGGCAGAGATACTGGAATATCAGACCAGGAATTTAAAACCATTATGATTAATATGCTAACTACTCTAATGGGTAAAGTAGAAAAGATGCAAGAACAGATGGGCAACGAAAGTAGAGAGATGGAAGTCCTAAGAAAGAACCAAAAATAAATGCTGAAGGTCCAAAACAAAACAAAAAAAACTGTAACAGAAATGAAGAATGCCTTTGATAAGTTTATTTATTTATTTATTTGTAAACATCTTTATTGGAGTATAATTGCTTTACAATGGTGTGTTAGTTTCTGCTTTATAACAAAGTGAATCAGTTATACACATACATATGTTCCCATATCTTTTCCCTCTTGCGTCTCCCTCCCTCCCACCCTCCATATCCCACCCGTCTAGGTGGTCACAAAGCACCAAGCTGATCTACCTGTGCTATGCGGCTGGTTCCCACTAGCTATCTATTTTACGTTGGGTAGTGTATATATGTCCATGCCACTTTCTCACTTTGTCACAGCTTACCCTTCCCCCTCCCCGTGTCCTCAAGTCCATTCTCTAGTAGGTCTGTGTCTTTACTCCCGTCTTGCCCCTAGGTTCTTCATGACCATTTTTTTTTTTTTTAGATTCCATATATATGTGTTAGCACATGGTATTTGTTTTTCTCTTTCTGACTTCACTCTGTATGACACACTCTAGGTCCATCTACCTCACTGCAAATAACTCAACTTCATTTCTTTTTATGGCTGAGTAATATTCCATTGTATATATGTGCCACATCTTCTTTATCCATTCATCTGTTGATGGACACTTAGGTTGCTTCCATCTCCTGGCTATTGTAAATAGAGCTGCAATGAACATTTTGGTACATGACTCTTTTTGAATTATGGTATTATCAGGGTATATGCCCAGTAGTAGGATTGCTGGGTCATATGGTAGTTCTATTTTTAGTTCTTTAAGGAACCTCCATACTGTTCTCCATAGTGGCTGTATCAGTTTACATCCCCACCAACAGTTCAAGAGGGTTCCCTTTTCTCCACACCCTCTTCAGCATTTAATGTTTGTAGATTTTTTGATGATGGCCATTCTGACCGATGTGAGATGATATCTCATTGTAGTTTTGATTTGCATTTCTCTAATGATTAATGATGTTGAGCAATCTTTTATGTGTTTGTTGGCAGTCTGAATATCTTCTTTGGAGAAATGTCTATTTAGGTCTTCTGCCCATTTTTGGATTGGGTTGCTTGTTTTTTTTGATATTGAGCTGCATGAACTGCTTGTAAATTTTGGAGATTAATCCTTTGTCGGTTGCTTCATTTGCAAATATTTTCTCACATTCTGATGGTTGTCTTTTCATCTTGCTTATGGTTTCCTTTGCTGTGCAAAAGCTTTTAAGTTCCATTAAATTCATTCATTAAATTCATTCATTTTTGTTTTTATTTCCATTTCTCTAGGAGGTGGGTCAAAAAGGATCTTGCTGTGATTTATGTCATAGAGTGCTCTGCCTATGTTTTCCTCTGAGAGTTTGATAGTTTCTGGCCTTACATTTAGGTCTTTAATCCATTTTGAGTTTATTTCTGTGTATGGTGTTAGGGAGTTTTCTAATTTCATTCTTTTACAGGTAGCTTTCCAGTTTTCCCAGCACCATTTATTGAAGAGGCTGTCTTTTCTCCACTGTATATTCTTGCCTCCTTTATCAAAGATAAGGTGACCATATGTGCATGGGTTTTTCTCTGGGCTTTCTATCCTGTTCCATTGATCTATCTTTCTGTTTTTGTGCCAGTACCATACTGTCTTCTTTACTGAAGCTTTGTAGTATAGTCTGAAGTCAGGGAGCCTGATTCCTCCTGCTCCGTTTTTCATTCTCAAGATTGCTTTGCTATTCAGGGTCTTTTGTGTTTCCATACAAATGGGAGTGTTTTCTTAAATTCACTTTGAGATTTTTCATCATTACTGTATAGGAATGCAAGAGATTTCTGTGCATTAATTTCGTATCCTGCTACTTTACCAAATTCATTGATTAGCTCCAGTAGTTTTCTGGTAGCATCCTTAGGATTCTCTATATATATTATCGTGTCATCTGCAAACAGTGAGAGCTTTACTTCTTTTCCGCTTTGGATTCCTTTTGTTTCTTTTTCTTGTCTGATTGCTGTGGCTAAAACTTGCAAACCAATGTTGAATAATAGTGGTGAGAGTGTCTTGTTTCCGATCTTAGTGGAAATGGTTTCAGTTTTTCACTATTGAGGATGATGTTTGCTGTGGGTTTGTCATATATGGCCTTTATTATGTTGAGGAAAGTTCCCTCTATGCCTACTTTCTGGAGGGTTTTATCATAAATCAGTTTGAATTTTGTCAAAAGCTTTCTCTGCATCTATTGAGATGATCATATGGATTTTCTCCTTCAATTTGTTAATATGATGTATCACATTGATTGATTTGCATATATTGAAGAATGCTTGCGTTCCTGGGATAAACCCCACTTGATCATGGTGTATGATCCTTTTAATGTGCTGTTGAATTCTGTTTCCTAGCATTTTGTTGAGGATTTTTGCATCCATATTCATGAGTGGTATTGGCCTGTAGTTTTCTTTCTTTGTGACCTCTTTGTCTGGTTTTGGTATCAGGGTGATGGTGGCCTCATAGAATGAGTTTGGGAGCATTACTTCCTCTGCTGTATTTTGGAAGAGTTTGAGAATGATAGGTGTTAGCTCTTCTCTAAATGTTTGATAGAATTCACCTGTGAAGCCATCTGGTCCTGGGCTTTTGTTTCTTGGAAGATTTTTAACCACAGTTTCAATTTCAGTGCTTGTGATTGGTCTGTTCATTTTTTCTGTTTCTTCCTGGTTCAGTCTCGGAAGGTTGTGCATTTCTAAGAATTTGTCCATTTCTTCCAGGTTGTCCATTTCATTGGCATATAGTTGCTTGTAGTAATCTCTCATGATCCTTTGTATTTCTGCAGTGTCTGTTACTTCTCCTTTTGCATGGCTAACTATTGATTTGAGTCTTCTCCCTTTTTTTCTTGATGAGTTTGGCTAATGGTTTATCAATTTTGTTTATCTTCTCAAATAACTAGCTTTTAGTTTTATTGATATTTGCTATAGTTTCCTTCATTGCTTTTTCATTTATTTCTGATCTGATCTTTATAATTTCTTTCCTTCTGCTAACTTTGTATTTTTTTTTTTCTTCTTTCTCCTGTTGCTTTAGGTGCAAGGTTAGGTTGTTTATTCAGGATGTTTCCTGTTTCTTAAGGTAGGATTGTATTGCTATAAACTTCCTTCTTAGAACTGCTTTTGCTGCATCCCATAGGTTTTGGGTTGTCGTGTTCCCTTTGTCATTTGTTTCTAGGTATTTTCTGGTTTGCTCTTTGATTTCTTCAGTGATCTCTTGGTTATTAAGTAGTGTATTGTTTAGCCTCCATGTGTTTGTATTTTTTACAGTTTTTTTCCTGTAATTGATATCTAGTCTCATAGCATTGTGGTTGGAAAAGATACCTGATACGATTTCAGTTTTCTTAAATTTACCAAGACTTGATTTGTGACCCAAGATATGATCTATCCTGGAGAATGTTCCATGAGCACTTGAGAAGAAAGTGTATTCTGTTGTTTTGGAATGGAATGTCCTATAAATATCAATCAAGTCAATCTTGTTTAATTTATCATTTAAAGCCTGTGTTTCCTTATTTGTTTTCAGTTTGGATGATGTGTCCATTGGTGAAAGTGGGGTGTCAAAGTCCCCTACTATGATTGTGTTACTGTCGATTTCCCCTTTTATGGCTGTTAGTATTTGGCTTATGTATTGATGTGCTCCTATGTTGGGTGCATAAATATTTACAATCATTATATCTTCTTCTTGGATCGATCCCTTGATCATTATGTACTGTCCTTCTTTGTCTCTTGTAATAGCCTTGGTTTTAAAGTCTATTTTGTCTGATATGAGAGTTGCTACTCCAGGTTTCTTTTGATTTCCATTTGCATGGAATATCTTTTTCCATCCCCTCACTTTCAGTGTGTATGTGTCCCTAGGTCTGAAGTGGGTCTTTTGTAGACAGTATATATATGTGTCTTGTTTTTGGACCCATTCAGTCAGTCTGTGTCTTTTGGTGGGATCATTTAATCCATTTACATTTAAGGTAATTATCGATATGTATGTTCCTATTACCATTTTCTTAATTGCTTTGGGTTTGTTATTGTAAGTCTTTGCCTTCTCTTGTGTTTCCTGCCTAAAGAAGTTCCTTTAGCATTTGTTGCAAAGCTGTTTGGTGGTGGTATATTCTCTTAGCTTTTGCTTGTCTGGAAAGTTTTTAATTTCTCCATCAAATCTGAATGAGATCCTTGCTGGGTACAGTAATCTTTGTTGTAGTTTTTTCTCCTTTATCACTTTATATATGTCTTGCCGCTCCCTTCTGGCTCACAGAGTTTCTGCTGAAAGTTCAACTGTTAACCTTATAGGGATTCCCTTGTGTGTTATTTGTTGTTTTTCCCTTGCTGCTTTTAATATGTTTCCTTTGTATTTAATTTTTGATAGTTTGATTAATATGTGTCTTGGCATGTTTCTCCTTGGATTTATCCTGTGTTGGACTCTCTGTGCTTCCTGCACTTGATTAACTATTTCCTTTCCCATATTAGGGAAGTTTTTCAACTATAATCTCTTCAAATATTTTCTCACTCCCTTTCTTTTTCTCTTCTTCTTCTGGAACCCCTATAATTCGAATGTTGGTGCTTTTAATGTTGTCCCAGAGGTCTCTGAGACTGTCCTCAATTTTTTTCATTCTTTTTTCTTTATTCTTCTCTGCAGTAGTTGTTTCCACTATTTTATCCTCCAGGTCACTTATCCGTTCTCCTGCCTCAGTTATACTGCTATTGATCCCTTCCAGAGAATTTTTAATTTCATTTATTGTGTTGTTCATCACTGTCTGTTTGCTCTTTAGTTTTTCTAGGTCCTTGTTTAATGTTTCTTATATTTTCTCCATTCTATTTCCAAGATTTTGGATCATCTTTACTATCATTATTCTGAATTCTTTTTCAGGTAGGCTACCTATTTCCTCTTCATTTGTTAGATCTGGTGGGTTTTTGCCTTGCTCCTTCATCTGCTGTGTGTTTCTCTGTCTTCTCACTTTGCTTAACTTACTGTGTTTGGGGTCTGCTTTTCACAGGCTGCAGGTTCGTAGTTTCCGTTGTTTTTGGTGTCTGTCCCAAGTTGCTAAGTTTGGTTCAGTGGGTTCTGTAGGCTTCCTGGTGGAGGGGACTAGTGCCTGTGTTCTGGTGGATGAGGCTGGATCTTGTCTTTCTGGTGGGCAGGTCCACGTCTGGTGGTGCGTTTTGGGGTGTCTGTGGCCTTATTATGATTTTAGGCAGCCTCTCTGCTAATGGGTGGGGTTGTGTTCGTGTCTTGCTAGTTGTTTGGCATAGGGTGTCCAGCACTGTAACTTGTTGGTCAGTGAGTGAAGCTGGGTCTTGGCGTTTAAATGGAGATCTCTGGGAGATTTTCGCCATTTGATATTACGTGGAGCTGGGAGGTGTCTTGTAGACCAGTGTCCTGAACTTGGCTCTCCCACCTTAGAGGCACAGCCCTGACGCCTGACTGGAGCACCAAGAGCCTGTCATCCACACGGCTCAGAATAAAAGGGAGAAAAAAAAGAAAGAAAGAAAGTAGAAGATAAAATAAATAAAGTTATTAAATATAAAAATAATTATTAAAAATTTTAAGTAATAAAAAAAGAAAGAAAGAGGAAAGCAATCAAACAAAAAAACAAATCCACCTATGATAACAAGTGCTAAAAACTATGCTAAAAAAAAAAAAGAAATGGACAGATAGAACCCTAGAACAAATGGTAAAAGCAAAGCTATACAGAGAAAATCACACACAGAAGCATACACATACACACTCAGAAAAAGAGAAAATGGGAAAAATATATATATATCATTGCTCCCAAGGTCCACCTCTTCTAATTTGGGGTGATTCCTTGTCTATTAAAGTATTCCACAGATGCAGGGTACATCAAGTTGATTGCGGAGATTTAATCCGCTGCTCCTGATGCTGCTGGGAGAGATTTCCCTTTCTCTTCTTTGTTCGCACAGCTCCTGGGGTTCAGCTTTGGATTTGGACTTGCCTCTGACTGTAGGTCGCCTGAGGGTGTCTGTTCTTCGCTCAGACAGGAAGGGGTTAAAGGAGCAGCTGATTCAGGGGCTCTGGCTCACTCAGGCCGGGGGAAGGGAGGAGTACGGAATGGGGGGTGAGCCTGTGGCAGCAGAGGCCAGTGTGATATTTCACCAGCCTGAGGCACTCATTGTGTTCTCCTGGGGAAGTTGTCCGTGGATCACAGGATCCTGGCAGTGGTGGGCTGCACAGGCTCCCGGGAGGGGAGGTGTGGAGAGTGACCTGTGCTCGCACACAGGCTCTTTGGTGGTGGCAGCGTCAGCCTTAGTGTCTCATGCCCATCTCTGGGGTCCGCGCTTTTAGTCGCGGCTCACGCCTGTCTCTAGAGCTCCTTTAAGCAGCACTCTTAATCCCCTCTCCTCACGCACCAGGAAACAAAGAGGGAAGATAAAGTCTCTTGCCTCTTCGGCAGGTCCAGACTTTTCCCCGGACTCCCTCCTGGCTAACTGTGGTGCACTAACCCCCTTCAGGCTGTGTTCACGCCGCCAACCCCAGCCCTCTCCCTGCACTCTGACCGAAGCCCGAGCCTCAGCTCCCAGCCCCCGCCCACCCCGGTGGGTGAGCAGACAAGCCTCTCGGGCTGGTGAGTGCTGGTCAGCACCAATCCTCTATGCGGGAACCTCTCCGCTTTGCCTTCCGCACCCCTGTAGCTGGTCTCTCCTCCGTGGCTCCGAAGTTTCCCCTCTCTGCCACCTGCAGTCTCCGCCCGCAAACGGGCTTCTAGTGTGTGGAAACCTTTCCTCCTTTACAGCTCCCTCCCACTGGTTTAGGTCTCGTCCCTATTCTTTTGTCTCTCTTTTTTCTTTTTTCTTTTGCCCTACCCAGGTACGTGGGGAGTTTTCTTGCCTTTTGGAGGTCTGAGATCTTCTGCCAGCGTTCAGTAGGTGTTCTGTAGTTGTTCCACATGTAGATGTATTTCTGATGTACATGTGGGGAGGAAGGTGATCTCCATGTCTTACTCTTCTGTCATCTTGAAGCTCCTCCTGATAATTTTATTGATAGACTGGAAAAAACCGGGGAAAGAATGTCTAAGATTGAGGATATAGCTAGAGAAACTAAAAACTGAAAAGCAAAGAGAACAAAGGTTAAAAAGAAAAGAACAGACTATTCAAGGGCTCTAAGACAACTAATATACACAAATGTGAATACCATAAGGAGAAGAAATTGAGTAAGGAGCAGAGGAAATATCTGAAACAATAATGACTGAGAGATTCTTCAAATTAATGTCAGACATAATATCACAGATCCAGGGAGCTCCAAGAGAACACCAAGCAGATTAAATGCTCCCAAAGGCAAATCATTATCAAACTACAAAAAATAAAGAAAAAAATCTGAAAGAAGCCAGAGGGGGAAAAGCACCTTACCTACAGAGGAACAAGGATAAGAATTACATTAGACTTAGAAACCATACAAGGAAAAAGAGAGTGGAGTGTAATATTTAAAGTGTTGATTGAAAATAAACACCAACCTATAATTCAGTACCCTGCAAAATGATCCTTCAAGAGTAAAGGAGAAATAAACTTTCTCAGACAAACAAAACTTGGTGGAATTTGTTGCCAGTAGACCTGCCTTGCAAGAAATGTTAAAAGAAGTTGTTTACAGAGAAAAAAATATATATAGTTAGAAACTTGGGTGTACATAAAATAAAGCTTCAGAGAAGGAATAAGTGTAAGGTGAAATAACTTTTACTTTTCTTATTCTTAACCGATTTAACAGACAACAGTTTGTTCAAAATAACAACACCAACAATGTATTCAATTGTGTATGCTTAGGAATATATCTTATCATATATATATATACATATATATATATATATATATGATAACTTAGAAGCTTTTGCACAACAAAGAAACTATAAACAAAATGAAAAGACAGCCTACAGACTGGGAGAAAATATTTACAAATGATTCGGCTGACAAAGGATTAATTTTTAAAATTTACAAACAGCTCATGTAGCTTAATATCAAAATAAAGGTAATATATTTTTAAAACACACTGGACATAATACATGTTCAATAAATTTTTAAAATTACTTATCATTTTATATGCTCGAGAACTGAGGCTTTGATTGATGTAAATCGCAATGGCTAAGATATAGTGTACCCTCACCAGATGTTACCAGTTATATTGTTACCTATCAATTCTGTAAAAATTGTTACCTATCAGTTCTGTAAAATGAAGATATTACATATTCAAGTAATTTATTCCCACTGCACACCTAATAAGATTGGACTACAGAATGAAACCCAAGTCTTGTAACTTAAAATCAATGGTCCTTATATTACACTCAAGCAGCCCAGTCCTTTCAGCCTTTCTGTTTTCTTTTTAAATAGACTTGGGTTTCAGTTAAGCTAACTGGAGTCCAGGCTAATTTTCCTATCATATGCTATTTAAACTATCAACCTTTACAACTAGAAACAATCCTTAAAAGAACTGGGAAACCAATGACTTTATATTTAATTCTCTCAGAAGTGTATTTTTATTTAAGACTTTATTTTTAAGTGTGAATGAATTTGTAAATGAAAATTTGTTATCTGTTGATATGTTGATGGATGAGCAAATGGATAACATGTAAATTGTTAGGCAGTAGCTTTGATAAATGTATATTCCATGTGTGTGTTGAGGAGTTTCTTACCTCTAAAATCACATGACACAGATGACCATCTATTTACTGTTATAGAAGACCTTACTTACCTAGGAACTTCCTGAGCCACAAAGTCAAAAATAAGTGTGTCATAGAGAAAACTAATTTTGCCCTCTTTCTTCAGCCTGTTGCTTGGTACCCAAAGAGTTAAAGAATTTATTGCAGTCAGATGTTCACAGAGTAAACTGAATACCTCAGTAAGTTTTACAAATTAGTTGATTCTCAAAATGTAATCCCCAGCTTCATCATCCACACGTGAACTTGTTAGAAATACAAATTCCTGGGCCTAATCCCAGTTCTCAAGAATTACAAACTCTGGAGAGGGTCCCACCAATTTGTGTTGTAACAACCCTCCAGTTGATTCTAATGCATGCTAACATTTGAGAGCCTTTTCTCTAAATCTGCACTGTCCAGTACAGTAGAGACTAGCCACACATGACTATTGAATACTTGAAATGGGCTTGTCCTTTGGGGTGTGCTGTAAGTGTGCTGCACATACTAAATTTCAAAGACTTAGTATGAAAAGGATAATGGAAAATATTTCATTAATAAATGTGACATGATTAAATGTATATTTTGGACATATTTCAGTTTGGTTCTTTTTTATATTTTGTTTCTCTTTGTTGAACTCATTTTGTTCTTTTATTGTTTTCCTTATATTATAAATTGTTTATCTGTGTGCTCTTACAGTTTTCTGAGCATCTTTAGGACAATTATTTTGAATACTTTGTTGAGCAGTTCCTGAATCTCTATTTCTTTGGGACCAGATACTGGAGGTTTATGGTATTCCTTAGGTGGAGTCATATTTTCTTGATCCTTTGTAATCCCTGTGGCCTTGCATAGGTGTCTGCACATTTTAAGAAGCAGTCACCTCTTCCAGGTTTAGAGACTGATATTAGTAAGGGAAGACTTTTAACCTGAGGGTGGGGCCACACTGGAGTATGCTGTGATCCTTGGTCTAGTGAGGCAGGGTGCCAAATTCGGGGCTACATGGTGGCACCTGGTCTGTGTGGGGGTGGGGTGATGTCTCCAGCTCAGGCTGCTAGGCTCCACCGCATTGACAACTTTATGGTCCTTAGTGAGTACCATGAGTCCACGTCCACAGTAGCTACAAGGGCTGTTAGGACCCACAGTGGTGCCTCCAGGTCCTACAGCTATGGACTAGGACAGGCAGATTTAGTGGCTGGAGCTGGTGTTACACACATGGGGCCAGCTGCAGGTGCCTAAGTAGTGGCACGGTCCAGTTGCAGTCATATGCTTAGTAGTGGGGGCCAGGGCAGGCAAGCATAGGCTGTTGCCAACTATGGGCTCACTGGCAGCTCTGGGGGCTCTGGCTGTTGGCCTGCTCTCCTTGGCTGCTTACTCTCCCTCCAGTTGTGCACGCTGCAGTGGGGCTGATGATGGGCATCAGGCTGGTGACATTCAGGTACACAGCTGGTATAGCTATCCCTGAGCGTTGTACACAGTGATGGGAGTCAGATGGGGGGTTCTAGTCTAGTGTTTTTTACTCATGAAGCCACAGAAGCCTAAGCTGGCTGCTGGTGCATTTCCTGGCCTGTGGCAGGGACTTGGGGAAGGGAGAGGGCTGGGCAGGGTTCAGGTGGCTCATGTTTTGCACTCACTTGCAGAGACCTGACCTTGCTTCTGGTGTGGTTCACAAGCTCCTGGGCTCTGGCTGGGTGGGAAGGGGAGGGAGCAGGGTGCAACCAAACACATGGCACCCAGGAGTGCAACTACCTGTGGGACAAAAGCCTGTAAAATTTGCAGGGATCCATGGTGGTGTGCTGGTTGTTGGTTTCATCATTGGTAGAATCTGCTGAGTTTGTCTGCGGAGCTGGTCTCTGTGAACCACAATCTTTCCTTGTGGCTGCTATTAAAAGGCCTTGCTTTTCTTCTTTGTTCCTAACTATCTCTATATATCTCAGCTTTCCAGTCTGGGTGGGGTAAAACCAAAGCAGGACATTTGTGTGGTGCTCCAAAAGGCCGGAGAAGCTGGTTGCTTACCACTCTCTTCTTTTCCTAGTAAGGAGAACTCTTCCTAGTTGGGAAGTTCCCCTTTTGGTGCTGAACCATGTCAGCTTGGGGAATGGGATGATGCAGGCAAAATGAATCTGTCTTCTTTCTCTTTTTGTGTGATTATTCTCAGGTTTTTTTGTTCTACTGTGTTGCTAAAATTTCTTAATAGGATGCCAGCGTTCTCCCAGAGCTGTTTTTGTTTGTGAATAGCTGTCTAGTTGTGAGTTTTGTGGGGGGATGGATAGGCAAGGGTCTCCTGCCTTGCCATTTTGGTTCTGCTGTAATAGCATTTTTAAAAGGGTATTTAAAAGATGTTTCTAGTTTTCCAAGATTTGTCAAATGCCCACAATCATGCTTTTATTATTGCTGCAATTGATTTTCAAACTTTTGTCCTGAAATATGTACAACATAACTCATTATAAGGATTAAACTTAAAATCTTGAAAAGTAAGAATCTGTTATCATTTACTTTTTACATGGAAGAATTCAGATCGTTGATATAACAGAATATCTTCAGTTATAGTTATGGAACATTCTCTTGCTCCTAAATCATTATGTCACTTAGGGTCCAAAAAATAATCTTCGTTTTTCTTGTGATAGACTATAGGTATATATCATAAGAAACTACAGAAGAAAAGGTGAAGGATTAAGATGGGAAAGATGCCAAGGCATGAGCTGGATTTTTGTTAAAGATTCACAAATGAATCAGTTTTTTGTAACTCAGTCTGCATTCTTCCTCAGAAAACAAGACAATACAATGGGATTTATTTTTAAGGCAATCCTCACAATGCTATTTCACAGACTGTAAAAATTAAATTTCCATTAAAGTACTACCTGAATAATAAGAGATCTCAGAATTTCAAATCAGGGTGTCCCAAACCTCAAATTTCATTGTAGAACACCTCACTGGCCAGACTCTCCGGCTTTGCTGCACTCTGCTAAGTTGCAGGAAGTCAGTGAGGGTTGAGCACATTTAGTGGAAAAGATCAATTTAATAATTAAAAGGCTGCATTTTCACACCAGTGCCTGCTCACATCTTTTTGCCATTCTAGTCTAGTCTATCCTATTCTATTCTATGTATGTATATATATATATATGTATGTACACCCAATACTGCTATCAGCTACTTCAGTTTTTATTATTTCTACTGTGGTTACCGATCAAGTGTTCTCTTTCATCTGGACAGTTGGCCACAGTGAACAGTCTCATAGGTATTTCCTGCACACGTGCGCGCACACACACACACACATACACGCAACCATCCCACATTCTTACACATTTACTATTCTCCTTTTATGCACCACTGGCACAGTTTTTTTTTGAGATATTCTGGTGATACTTATTCCCAGGGACAAATAAAATAGAGAAACAGATGTTAAAAAAAATAACAAAAAGATAAATAATAATTGTCAGCCCTGAAATGTCTAAAATTAATGTTCCCCTGATGCCATGGTAATATAAACTAAAATCTCCCAAATTCTATCTCTAGCATATCATTTTTCCTCTATTCCTCTTAGCCTCATTATTATTTTCCTGAGTTTGCCCCTCTTTTAATCCTGGGGTTAAGTTCCTTAGTCCCTCTATCTTCAATAAGTATATTGATATTACAGAGAGAATCTGTAATGCCTAATAGTGAAGTTCTTACATATCTGGGCCTGATGGGCCATTAATGAAGCAGAAGAATGGTAGTCAGTAAATATGCATAACATTATGATAAACCTGTTTCTAGGTCTGTCTTTTGCTAGTTATATATCCTTGGGCAAATTATTTAACTCTCTTAGTTCCAGTTTCCTCATCTGTAGAATGGAGAAAAATAATAATACCTTCTAAGTAGAGTTACTGTGATAATTAAATAAATTAATGCATGTAAATCACTATCGCTCAATGCCTGACGCACACTTGATAATCTAAACTTATTTTGTTATTATTACTTGTTTAATTAGATGTAATATATATTCTACAATTGGAATGATACAGTAAACAGTTAGCATAGCCCATGTGAAAAGATTACATGTAAATTTGTGAAAGCTTTCATATTTTTAAATGAAATTAATTGAACAAAAGCTCAAAGACGAAGATGCTAAATCTTGAGTAGTAAAATAAAATATGGAGACTGGAGGGCCAATGAGACAAATTGAAAACCAAAATAACATGACTACAAATTTAATAAATAAATGAGAAAAACTGGAGACAGTAAACCTGGATAAAAGTCATTTCCATCAATAGGAAAAGCCTTTTTGTATCCTCAGGGAATGGAGAGAGAGAGAGAGAGAGACAGAGATAGAGACAGACAGGCAGACAGAGATAGAGAGAATAGTTAAACTAATCAGAGAGAATATTTGGACACCAATCAAAAATGAACCAGTGTGGGCTTCCCTGGTGGCGCAGTGGTTGAGAGTCCGCCTGCCGATGCAGGGGACACGGGTTCATGCCCCGGTCCGGGAGGATCCCACATGCTGTGGAGCGGGTGGGCCATGAGCTGTGGCCGCTGGGCCTGCGCTCCACGGTGGGAGGGGCCACAGCAGTGAGAGGCCCCGCATACCGCAAAAAAAAAAAAAAAAAATGAACCAGTGTTACGGATAATTGGCATCCCTAAAGAAAAGATATCTATAAATAAAACATAAAAGGCACACAGAGGTATAATACTGGGAAATTTAAGTGAAATGAAGGGAGAATTGAATCTACAGATTAAAAGAGCAGATTGTTTATCAGTGAAACTCATTCAAAACGATTGACATCAAGGCACATCCTGTTAAGTTATTGAATTTTAAGGATAAAGAAAGCATTCTACTGCAATCTGGGTATAAAAAGCAAAGCCACTGAGGGAATAATAAAGTGGACCATAGAAATCTCCATAGTTACACTGAAACTAGAATAGAAATGTACAAACATCCTCAATGTTCTGAAAGAAATAAAACATGTTCTAAAACAATTTATTCACCCAAATTGCCATTCAAAAATAAAGGCAAAAAGCAACATTTGGGTCTAATTATAATGAAATCTAGTTGATCTAGAAATGATTAAAAAATGGGAAATTTGGGATAAAATGCTTGGTGGTGTAAATTGATTCCATTTTAAGTTAGAACTCAAGAAACTAAAATTGCAGTTAGAAATGTAAATTTATCTTAAATACAAAGTAAAAATGAAATACAAGTACTGTCATTATTAAACATCTATAGGTTAAAACCTACATCTTTAAAAGCCAGAGTTAATCCTACTGATAACCATTTTTCTTAACCTTAGTTGAAGAAATATCCCAAACTGTAATGAAGTGTTTATCTGAAGTTCATTAATTTTTTCAGGTTTATGTTCATGTCATTTCCTTTCTTCTATTAAATTCAAGGAAGGCGCATGTTATTTTTATATAGTACATAGGGTACATCTTTCTCGCAAAATTATCTATTTTTTCTACTTAGAAATGTGTCTGTGTCTCAGTTCTTCTGTGTGTATATAAGAATAAATAAATGTTTGAAAGATATTCACCAGCTATTACCCAACACCTTTGGAAAGACTTAGAATTATCTATTTCTTCCTTGTATTTTATAATTTTAAAACTATTATTTGAATTTTTTACAATATGCCTCCCACTTTTCCATAAAATAAAGTTATTGTTTTGTTTTAGCATTGCCATTTTTACTGTTGCTATAATTTGTGATAATACAGGATACAGAGAAAATAAAGTAGCAGTATTTATGAGGGCCTATGAGATTTTAGGGTATAAGCCTCATTTCTTTGGTACCCATGTTATAACATGTGATACATGTTGGGTGGGAAGTGAATTTCTTCCTAATTATGCGTGGAACAATGCTTCTGTGACAATTCAATGTTCCTACTGTAAGATGCATCTAGAGATGTAGTCCTTAGCATAGATATCAGAATTGTGAATGACAGCATTTCAGCAGAGATGTCAGAAAATCAAATTCATGTGGTTTCCCATGTAATGGGAATTGATAATGTAGCTGGAGTGATCAAGTGATTTCCATAGCTAGCATTTTCATAAGCACATGTATAAGACCTTTCTTGTAGTATCCTTGTCTGGCTTTGGTATCTGAGTAATTCTGGACTCATAAAATGAGTTTGGACTTGTTGCCTGCTCTTCAGTTTTTGAAGATTTTCAGAAGGATTGGCATTAATTATTCTTTAAATGTTTGGTGGAATCCACCAGTCAAACCATCTGGTCCTGGGCTTTTCTTAGTTGGAGGTTTTCAGTTACTGCTTCAATCTCCTTACTCATTATTAGTCTGTTCAGGTTTTCTATTTCTTCATGATTCAGTCTTGATAGGTTTTATGTTTCTAGGAATTTGTCCATTTTTCTAGGTTATCCAATTTGTGAGCATATAATTTGCACAGTCGTCTCTTATCCTTTGTGCTGTGTTGGCCAAAAGGTTCGTTTGGGTTTTTCCACAAGGTGCTTTTCCACAAGATGTTACAGAATGTTTTTCTAATCTCTATTTCATATATTTCAAAAATAGACAAGTGGGGTGACATCAAACTAAAGGGAAATATCAGAGTTAAAAGGCAAAACTATGAAATGGGAGAACATATTTGAAAACCATATGTCTGATAAGGGATTAATTTCCAAAATATACAAGGAATTCCTACAACGCAATAGCAAAAAAAAAAAAAAAGACAAAGGACTTGTATAGACATTTCTCCAAAGAAGACTTACAAATGGCCAACGGGTATATGGAAAGGTATTCAAATTCACAGCATCACTAATCACAGAAATGCACATAAAAACCTCAAGAGATACCACCTCACACCTGCTACAGATGGCTGGTTAGCAAACAAACACAAAAAAACCCCAAAAGATAGTAAGTGTTAGCAAGGATATGAAGAAATTGGAACCCTGTATTCTGTTGGTAGGAATATAAAATGGTTCAGCCACTATCAAAAACAGTGTAGGGCTTCCCTCGTGGTGCAGTGGTTGAGAGTCCGCCTGCCGATGCAGGGGACACAGGTTCGTGCCCCGGTACGGGAGGATCCCACATGCCGCGGAGCAGCTGGGCCCGTGAGCCATGGCCGCTGAGCCTGTGCGTCCGGAGCCTGTGCTCCGCAACGGGAGAGGCCACAGCAGTGAGAGGCCCACGTAACCCAAAAAAAAAAAAAAACAGTGTAAAATTTTCTTGATAAATTAAAAACAGGACTACCATATGATCATTAATACCACTCCTGGGTATCTATCTGGAAGAGTTGAAATCAGGATCTTGAAGAGATATCTGCACTCCAGAGTTCATTGCAGCATTATTCACAATAGCCAAAACATGCAAGAAACCCAGATGTCCATCAACAAATGAACAGATAAAGAAAATGTGGTATATATACAATGGAATATTATTCTGCCTTAAAAAAAAAGAAATCCTACCATTTGCAGCAAATTGAATGGACTTGGAAGACATGGTGCTGAGTGAAATAAGTCAGTCATACAAGGATAAATACTGCTTGATCCTACTTATATGAGGTATCTAAATAGTCAAAACTCATAGAAGTACAGAATAGAATGGTAGTTGCCAGAGGATGGGGAAGGGAGAAATGGAGAGTTATTGTTCAATAGGTATAAAGTTACAGTTATGCTAGATGAGTATGTTTTAGAGATCTGCTGTAAAATATAGTGCCTATAGTTGACAATATGGCATTAGTGCACTGTAATCTTGTTAAGAGGAAAGATCTCATGTTAAGTGCCCTTGCTGCAAAGGAAAAAACAACAAGGGGACACAAGAAATCTTTTGGAGGTGCTGGAAATATTTATTACCTTGACTGTGGTGATGGTATCAGACATATATTCATAGATCCAAACACAAAAAATTGTGTACATTAAACATGTGCATTTTTTGTATATTAAGTATGCCTCAATAAAGCTGAAAAAACTCTATTGCCTATTGCTTTTAAAGGTGGGCAGTCAGTTAATCTATAGGGGTTATGTAAAAGCTCTGTACGTGTACCATACAAAGCTGTTTATGTTTGTTGTTTTAAAACTTTCAGTAAATTTTCCCTAATGTTTTTCTACTTTGTCAAATTCTGAGTCTTGAGCATTCAGGGAGTTGTAGTGACAAGGAAAACATGGGAACGGAAAAGAGATGCACCAGGTAACGCCTCTTGAGTATTTGGTGTATTGTTCATTTATCTGGTTAAGCAAGAACATTGTCTCTCTTCACTATCTCTCAGTACTAATGATTGCCATTTTATATAAATTTGTAAATAGTCTAGTAAGATGCTTACTTGGTCTCAGAGGCAGACTGCATGACTGCCCAAACCTCAGCCTTTACAACTACTTACGTCCTTTAACTCTGAACAGCTGGATGAGAACACAGAAACTGGCAAGCAGCCACTGATTCCCCTTGAAGCCCCAATGAAAACAATACCACAGCACTAAGGGGAAGCAGCAACTGCAGATTTGTTCTACAGCAGACAGTTGCTATTGAAAATCTTCCAAAAATTCTTTCTGTTGTTTCCTATCTCTCCAAATTATTAAACTTACCTATAAATTATTGTCATTTTGGAACTGTATTTTTAATCTGTACCTTAATTCATCCTACCAGGACACTTATTCTTTGAAAACGGTAGGATGTTTCTTGCCCTAAAACCGATATAAAATTTTTCCTGTTTACCACAGCTAGGAAGTGAGAAATATGTACCCCAAAACTACACTTGCTTCTGGTTAGTTACTATCTTTTTGGCATTACATATGTAAATATGATCAGTTTTTACTTTTGTGTATCTTTCCTCTTTACCCACTGAAATTCCGAATCAATCCTTTAACATAACTAAATATCTTAATACTTGATTCTCTGTCAAGTATATGCTATCTGTAAAACCTGTGAATAAATTGACTAAAAAAGAAATTCTTTCAGTTAACTTGAAAAAAAGTAATTTCAGAGTTACAGAAATGCTACAAGAATAGTACAAAGAATTCTTGTATGCTCTTCACCTAGATTCCTCAAATGTTATATACTGCCACATCCTCTCCTGCTCATGTTGCAGACATGATGCCTATGTATTTCTAAATATTTCGGAATTTCCTTTAAAAAAGACATTTTCTTATACAATCATAGTACATTATTTAAATCAGAAAATTAACATTGATACACTATTATCTAATTTACGGACCTTTTCAAATTTCATCAGTTGACCTCATATTCATTACAGCAAAACAGTTTAAAAAATCGTTTTTTCCTGGTTCAGGATCCAAATAACATGCATTTAGGTGTTATGTCTCTTAAGCCTCCTTTATTTGGGAAGAGTTCTATCTTTCTCTTTCATGACCTTCATATTTTTTGAAATGGACAGGTCAATAATTTTGTAGAATGTTCCTCATGTCTTTCTTTTATTCCAATTCTCTAGAGCAGACCATTATAAAATAACCAGGTGTATAAAATCTTATTCAGACTAATACTAGCAATTGTATTACTTTAGTATCTGTGAACTTTCCTTTAAGGCTTGGTTTATATAGGCAGCTTACTCAATTATGCAGCAAAATTTTATAGTGTGCCTGCCTATAGTGCGACACATATTCTGTTGTAGATATCAAGTGTAATAATATTAATAAAGGATGGTACTGCCCTTTAGCAGCACATGGCTCTTTACACTTGTATATTTCTAACTGTAGTACATAATATCTCTCTTCCCCTCCCACATTTCTGAGAAAGAGATTTGCAATTCTTTTTTTTGTTTGTTTGTTTAAATTTTGTTTGCACAGGGTTTTGGTTTTTTTTTTGCGGTACTCGGGCCTCTCACTGTTGTGGCCACTCCCGTTGCTGAGCACAGGCTCCGGACGCGCAGGCTCAGCGGCCATGGCTCACGGGCCCAGCCACTCCACGGCATGTGGGATCTTCCCGGACCGGGGCACGAACCCGTGTCCCCTGCATCGGCAGGCGGACTCTCAACCACTGCGCCACCAGGGAAGCCCTGCACAGGGTTTTTTGTTGTTGTTGTTGGGTAATTTGTTTTTTACCTTAACCTAATATCAATCTTTCAAGTGTAAAAACAGAAGAAATTTGGGGCTTCCCTGGTGGCGCAGTGGTTAAGAATCCACCTGCCAATGCAGGGGACATGGGTTCGAGCCTTGGTCTGGGACGATCCCACATGCCTTGGAGCAACTAAGCCCACACACCACAACTACTGAAGCCCATGCTCTAGAGCCCGTGCACCTAGAGCCCGTGCTCCACAAGAGAAGCCACGGCAGTGAGAAGCCCGCACACTGCAATGGAGACCCAACGCAGCCAAAAATAGATAAGTAAAATAAATTCATTAAAAAATAAAATAGAAGAAATTGTCATAGTAAATAAATTGTCTGGATGTTCTGATATAGAGGAAAAAGAGTAAAGCAATTTAATCCCTATCCATATTTCTTCAACAGATCTTGTCAGCCTTTAAGCTTTCTAGACGTAGGAGGTGTTTTATTTTGTGTACTTGGCTTAGACATTGATGCATATCTTTTCCTCTTAACTCCATTTTAAGTGGTCAAATATATGGTGAAGGGAAGCAATATCTTACAAAGAAGATATAATTTTAGGTAAAGAAAACTCATGTTAGCTACACTTGAAAGCTGAATTACATAAATTCCAAAGGACATAATTCTATGTAAAACAAGTATGTATAGTTGATTTAAACAACAAGTATGTATATGTTTATTTAAAATAATATTTATAAATAGACCATCCTATTGAATTCTGCTTGGATATTCCATTAAGTTGGCTCTAAAATCTCAAGAATTTTGAAATTCAATGTCAATATCAATTGTTTAAAACCATAAGTCATTTAAAATATATGAAATAATTATGTAAAATAGTAACTATGGAGATGGTTTTATATACTCAAATATACAGATATAATATATATGTATCTTTATATGTATTCAAAGATAATAGGTAGATAGATGTTCCATAAAATATAAATGTGGAGCATTTTACCATGTGGAAGAATGTATTTTACAGCAAGGAGTAAAACAGTATCAGAATATTGATGGGAACGTTATCCTCGTTTTTCTATTTGCTTACGAGATTTTTCTCCCATCAATAACTCATACAATTTAATATAACTGAGCAGCAAGACTCTAAGAATTCAGAATATATTTAGACATTGCTCCTCATTCATTAAAACAAATTCTTGCTGATCTTTTGCAGCAGTGATCTCCAAATCTATGACAAAAGTTCCCAAATAGTAAATCATCCTTTGATTGCTACGTAATTTTTTTTTTGTGGTATGCGGGCCTCTCACTGTTGCGGCCTCTCCCGTTGCGGAGCACAGGCTCCGGACGCACAGGTTCAGCGGCCATGGCTCACGGGCCCAGCCGCTCCGCGGCATGTGGGATCTTCCCGGACCGGGGCACGAACCCGTGTCCCCTGCATCAGCAGGCGGACTCTCAACCACTGTGCCGCCAGGGAAGCCCTGATTGCTACGTAATTTTAATGTAATAATTCAAAAGAAATCAAATGTGATTATTGTGTTTAAACATTATTTTCTACTCTCAAAGAAAAAGAAAAAAGTAAGAGCACCAGCAACAACTATCATCTGTATGGAAAGCCCAGTTTCTTTGTTGGGTGTTGTTGAAGTATGGATACATTTGTTGAGAATTTTAAGGGAATTCTGTAGAGGAATTTGAGAATCTCTACCCACTGTTTAGCTCTAGGAATTTCTCCTTATCTTTGATCTGAATTTAAACTACAGGTTTCTAGGTGAATTTCATTTTTTCATTTGTCCTGCTTTACATAGTATGAGTTCTTTCAGTATCAAGGTTCAAGTACACTTTCAATTCTGGGACATTTTCATTCATGATTTCTTCAAATATTTTTAACCCAACATTGTCCCACCCTCTCATTCAGAAATCAACAGAGAAATGTTGGGACTTCTGACTCTATGTATGTCTCCAACATTTTCTTTCACAATTTTCCTTTTCTTATATATGTTTTTAAATCTGTTTTAGATAATTGCTACACCTGACCTTTTAGCCTACTCATCTGTTCTTCAGTTGTGGTCATCCTTCATCTTGTGTTCATTTAGCTAAAAGCCTATGCTAAGATTTTTACTTTATTTCAACATTATTTCTTTTAAAAATGACAATTTGTTTTTTCTTCTATTTATTATTTCATGGCTCTTTTTTTTTTATAATTTCTAACTAACATAATGGACATGATGACTTTTTTTTTTGAGAGTATTAAAGGCATTTATTTTTAGGCCTGTACAGATTACTCTAATATTCCTAGTGCTACAGTATAAGTGTCATCTTCTGATAGGGGGTTTCTCCCCATGGCATTGGCCTTATTTAGATAATTGGTGTTTCAGGCTTAGTCCCTCACTTTCCAGTGAGAATTTTTTCTTGGGCCTCCTCGTGTGCATCCTGGATTGTGATTACCTCCAAGCCATGTTATTAGCCTGAGCTCCAGCATTATGGTACTCACGTTGGCCCTTTTTCTCAGGGGGGCATCAATCACTGCTTATATAACTGCTTTGGTTTCTTTGTTGCTTTTGTTGTTTTATTGTGTTTATAGAATTGCCTTTCTATTTCTATTTCTTGTTTTGAGTATAACTATATGTGTAAGAGAGTGCAAAATATACATTTTATTGTGTACATGATGGTAATGGAAGCAGGGATAATTCAGTGTCTACAAGTTTGAAATATGAACCATGTTATCTTTGATATAACGATGTTGTTTTAATCTCAGATTTTAGTCTAGAATAGTCATGACAGCATGTTCCAAGGCTTGTGTAATTTCTATGTTTATTATTCATAACAGCACTCGTGTCATTTTTTCTTCTAAGTTTCCTTGTGACTGCTTCTCTCTAAAAATGGAAAGCTTCTTGAATCCTCTAATTTGTATTAATTTTTTCTTAGTATAGTTTATTCTGAGAAACAAGAGACCTGGATTCTAGTCATGGTTTTGACACCATGAAATTGTGGTACATTAAGTGATTATTAATTTCCCCACCCTTAAAACAGGGAAAGTATTAACTCTCTCATCAATTTCTGAAGTGAGATAATTTTGATTTCTAATGCCAGGTTGCTGCAAGTTAGTTCAGATCCTAGATAAAATACATTTAGACGCCACAGAGTTGGATAGGCTAAAAATCATTAGTATTTTAAAGGGCCCTTTTAATAACAGCTGGGGCCTAGTAATTTTACTGACTTCTTTGCTTTTTAAGTTGTGTTCTGAAGTTGCCAATCAAATAATCAATGAGTCTAAAAATAATGACCTGTATTGAAAATAGCAATGAAAAGAATGAGAGCTTGTAGCATCTAAACATAAGTAAACATGAGTTTTAATTATAAATCTACCCCTAACTCCGTGGTACTTTGGGTGAGTTAATTAATAGCTCCATGCCTTACTACCTCTTCAACTTTCAGTGAGATTAGATTGTACTACAGATTTTAAATCCATAAGGAATTTGATGAATTTCAAATTTCCCTGCACCACCAGGGAAGCCCGATTCATTGCAATCTATTCATTGCTCCACATGCACTAGCAATTTGAGAAGTTCTTCCCATAACTTGTAAATATGTTGTGATAACAAATAATGTGTTGGGTAATATTTCCAGAGACCACCTTGCCCAGAAGTGCCTAGGAAAGAATGCCTCTCACCATTCTCCATTCACAGCCAGCCAGGGCAGCTCTTAACAAATGACTACCTAGTATGGAGGTGTTAATATCACAGCTCCAGCATCCTATAGTTGGAATAATGTGAGGTATCTATTTTCTAATGTTTTCAAGGGTTTTCCTGCAGTAATAATCTCTAGCTGTCCATTGTGGTAGCTGGCATAAGAACACACCATTAGCTGATTTTCCCTTCCCTGTGTTACATCACTACACTCCTAATGGTATTCCCTGTCCCTCCAAATAAACTATTTGTACTTAAATCTTTGACTTTGTAGAAACTGAAACTAAGATGATATTCCCTGTCCCTCCAAATAAACTATTTGTACTTAAATATTTGGCTTTGTGGAAACTGAAACTAAGCAATCACCATGCATCAAATAGCCTTGTGTTATAAAATGTGTCCAGTTAGCCTCCGTATAAATATTATTTGATTAAAGTAGTAAACCAGATATGCACATATGAAGTAATCATGCATTTTTCCTTATGTATCATGGTCATTTAAATCTGAACGTAAAAATAAAACATATTACAAGAAACTTTGTTATATGGCATACAATAGAATACTCAAAGTGTGTTTTACAGCATAATCTAGTAAAATGTTTAGGCAATAAAGGATTCTGTGATCATATTATTTTGAGAAATACTACAAAGCAAAGAGAAATTCTGCAGTAAAAATAAAATAAAACAAAATCTGCTAGTCTTCATTACAAGGGAAACTCTTTATAGCATAATTCCTATTGATATCCAGTTAGATCAGTGTTTTGTTGAATATAATCCTCACCAATAGCAATAAGAAAATATGGTATGTTTATCTGTGGGAAGCTAACTGACCTATACATTTATGAAAGCTGTAATCTTAATTTAATTAGACCCATAATCTTACCAACCACACAAAACTGCTGACACATTAGTAATTAATGATTAAATCTGTTGGCTGTGTTTGAAGGTGGCATTGCTTAAAATAATCCTTTTTCAATTTGATTTTTTACTCAGCTAAAATCCTAGACTCCCAAAATGTGTAATCTCTTAATATTTTGCTCTAGTTCCTTATATATTATCACATTGGTAATGTAATGTTGAGGTGACAAAATTAATGCCTATGAAGATGCCATCAAAGCCCATAAATAATTTTATTGTTAGTTCAACAGAGAGCCCCCCTTAGGTTAGTTTAGTAAATCACTTTGTTAGATGACTATAGCTGTTTATTTTTCTTCAAAGATTGAAAAATAGTCTTTACAAACTTATTAATTAATTGATACAATGTAATTCTCAAATAATAGCATTCTTGAAATTTTTATGTGTGTGAAAGTAATACATTTAATTATCTTTTCGTTTGTTTGTATTGAGTATATAGATATCATTGCATTCATTGTACCTTTGAGTCCGGGTGTATAGTTGGTCTGTAGTTTTATAGACTAGCTTAAATTGCAGGGATTTAGAGAGTTATTAAAATATGTAATTCTCAATTAAAGTGTCAATTGTCGTTCAAGATGCACATAACACCTAGGTTTGTTTTTCTTGATGAGAATGATTTATACTCTCCAGTCATTTCTTCATACTTCTGTCAGAGCTGTCTTCAAAATGCAGTCCTAATTATGTTACCTCCTCACTAAAAAATCTGTTATTTTGATGTTATTAAGCTATTCTCCAAATATGTCTGCAAATTCCCACGCATTTTCAAGAAGACCCAGTTCAAATGTGTCTTCATTAATGAGGCAGGTCTTGAAACCCATCCACTGGTATTAACCTCGCCTTTCTCTGGGATCTTATTCAAATCAGCTTCTGTGGGCATATGGCTTCACCTCCCTGCTTTTTTATATATTGAAATAATAACAACATCACTGTGTTGTTATCTGCAATAAATAAGTTGAGGTGTTTAAAGTACCAAGCATAGGATTTGACAGATAGTAAAGCGCAATAAATTGTAGCTGTTAATATATATTATTATAGCACACAATCTGCTTTTTGTTGCAGTTATTTGGGAACAAACATGTCTCTTTCTATCAGCATATAAACATTTTGATGGCAGATTTTATGCCTAAATTGATCCTAATATCCCCCAAGGTGTTGAGCACTTGTCTGGTATACATCAGCTATTTGTTTTACTTTTAATCCATAGTAATTTAATGCAAAAATAAACATACGAAACGATCTAACCTTACACCTAAAAGAACTAGAAAAAGAAGAACAAACAAAACCCAGAGTTAGTAGAAGAGAAATCATAAGGATCAGAGCAGAAATAGAGACTAAGAAAACAATAGAAAAAGGTCAATGAAACGAAGAGCTTGTTCTTTAAAAAGGTAAACAAAACTGATAAACCTTTAGCCTGACATATCAAGAAAAAATTAAATAAATAAAGAGAGGGCCCAAGTCAATAAAATCAGAAATGAAAAAGGAGAAATTACAAACTACATGCAAAGGATCATAAGAGATTATTATGAATAATTATATGCCAACAAAATGACAACCTAGAAGAAATGTACCAATTCCTAGAAATGTACAATCTCCCAATATTGAACAAGGAAGAAATACAGATTATAAACAGACCAATTACAAGTAATCAAATTGAATGAGTTAAAAAGAAAAAAAAAAAACTCCCAACAAACAAAAGTCCAGGACCAGATGGCTTCACAGGTGAATTCTACCAAACATTTACAGTAGCATTAACACCAATGCTTCTCAAATTATTCCAAGAAATTATAGAGGGAGGGACACTTCTGAACTCATTCTACAGGGTCAGCATCACCCTGATACCAAAACAAGGCAAAGATATGACAAAAAAGAAAATTATAGGCCAGCATCACTGACGAACATAGATGCAAAAATCCTCAACAAAATATTAGCAAACTGAATTAAACAATACATTAAAAGGATCATACACCATGATCAAGTGAGATTTATCCCAGGGATACAAGGATAGTTCAATATTCACAAATCAAGCAATGTGATACACCACATTAACAAATTGAAGAATGAACACCATATGATCGTTTCAGTAGGGGCACAGCAATCTTTTGACAGAACTCAGCATCCATTTATGATAAACTGTTCAGAAAGTGGGCATAGAGGGAACATACCTCAACATAATAAAGATCATATGTGACAAGTCCATAGATAATATCACATTCAGTGGTGAAAAGCTGAAAGCATTTCCTCTAAGATCAGGAACAATACAAGGATGCCCACTCTCACCACTTTTATTCAAAATAGTATTGCAAGTCCTAGCCACAGAAATTAGACAAGAAAAAGAAATAAAAGGAATCCAAATTGTAAATGAAGGATAAAACTGTCACTGTTTGCAAATGACATGATACTCTACTTAGAAGATCCTAAAGACACCACCAAAAAACTACTAGAGCTCATCAATGAATTTGGTAAAGTTGCAGGACACAAAATTAATATACAGAAATATGTCGCATTTCTATACACTAACAATGAACTATCAGAAAGAGAAATTAAGGAAACAATCCCATTTACAACTGCATCAAAAAGAATAGAAAACTAGGAATAAACCTACCTAAGGTGGTAAAAGAGCTAGAGCTGTACTTGGAAAACTAGAAGACACTGGTCAAAGAAGTTGAAGAGGACACCAACAGATGGAAAGATAAACTGTGTTCATGGATTGGAAAAATTAATATTGTTAAAATGGCCATACGACCCAAAGCAATCTACTGATTCAATGCAATCTCTATCAAAGCACCAAGGGTATTTTTCATAGAACTAGAACAAAAGATTGGGATTGACATAAAGACAGTAATATATATAAAATGGATAACTAATAAGAACCTACTTATAAGTAGGGAACTCTACTCAATACTCTGCAATGACCTATATGGGAAAAGAATCTTAAAAAGAGTGGATATATGTATATGTATAACTGATTCATTTTGCTGTACAGCAGACACTAACACAACACTGTAAATCAACTATACACCAATAAAAACTAATTTAAAAAATAAATAAACTCTATGTAGTAGACAAGGCAACTCAGAATAAATAAAAAAGTTTGGAGTGTTGTATGAAAAAAAATAAACTTAGGTCAAAAAAAAATTTCTGTGTAAACACAAAAGACCCCAAATAGCCAAAGCAATCTTGAGAAAGAAGAATGGAGCTGGAAGAATCTGCCTCCCTGACTTCAGACTATACTACAAAGCTACAGTGATCAAAACAGTATGGTATTGGCATAAAAACAGACACATAGATCAATGGAACAGAATACAACCAAGAAATAAACATTTTCCCAAAGAAGACATAGAGGTGGCCAACAGACACATGAAAAGATGCTCAACACCATTAATCAGAAAAATGCAAATTAAAACCACAATGAGTTGTCATCTTACACCTGTCAGAATGGCTATCATCAAAAAGAACACAATAACAAATGTTGGCAAAGATGTGAAGAAAAGTCAAACACTGTTGGTGGAAATGTAAAGTGGTACAGCCACTGTGATAAACAGTATGGAGGTTTCTCAAAAATCTAAAAATAGAACTACCATATGACCCAGCAATTCCAATCCTGGCTATATATCTGAAAAAAAAAAAAAGAATGAAAACAGTAATTTGAGATGATATATGAACCCCCAACATTCATAGCAGCATTATTTACAATTGCCAAGATATGGAAGCAACCTACGTGTCCATCAACAGAAGAATGGATAAAGAAGACGTGGCACACACACACACAATGGAATACTACTCAGCCATAAAAAAGAATGAAATTTTGCCATTTGCAACAACATGGATGGACTTGGAGGGTATTGTGCTAAATGAAATGTCAGACAGAGACAAATAGTGTATGTATCACTTATATGTGGAGTCTAAAAAATACAGCAAACTAGTGAATGAAGCAAAAAATAAGCAGACTCACAGATATAGGCAACATACTAGTGGTTACCACTGGGGAGAGGGAAGGGGGCAGGGCAAATACGAGTAGGGGATTAAGAGGCAAAAAGCTATGTATAAAATAAATAAGCTACAGAGATATATTGTACAACACAGGGAATGTAGCCAACATTTTATAATAACTCTAAATGGAGTATAACCTTTAAACATTGTGAATCACTATATTGTACACCTGAAACATATGGTATTGTGCATCAACCATACCTCAATAAAAACTAACCACCTAAATAAATAAATAATAAACATAGGAATTCATACATAGTATCTGTATCTTGCAATTAGCAGAACCAGTACATTTTTCAATTCACAAATTTGCTGAGCTTGTACCATGTACTTATCACATCATAGGTTTTATAAGCAATATTGGAGTAGGATTAGCTGTGGCAAAGTAATATCTTGAACTATTTACTGATGTGTCTGTGTCTGTGTTCATCTCCCTACATTAGCTTTGTCTTCCCATTGGTGGTCACTGCTTAAACCAGATTTTAACTGCTACTGCCCAATGGAATGGAGGTCACAACAGTAATTTAACTAGAAACCCCTTGGTTGGGGAAGAGGGGAAGAATCGGAAAAGCAGTACACACAGTGGAGGCTGGAGTGAGTTTCTGAAAAGGGATCCTCCAGTATGCCTCACTCGAGGCACATGCAAATTTTGGTGTTTGTGGAAGAGGAATAGAGCTCCAAAACAAGTTAAAAATCTGTTTTTCTCTTTTCATATGACCCAGAGATCTTCAATATTCCAGCATTTTTTACACTTCAGCATGTTGCCAGAGCAGGTAAAGTAGGCAAGGATATGAGATTTGACTAGGCAGATCAATCTGGTGTGACACAGTTCATGGAGCTTTTTGTGTCTTTAGAACGATAAGAGAAAGAATCCAGATTTTTCTCTGCTCCCAGGAAAGGCACAAAAGTAAGCCAGAAAAATAGAGATTGCAAACAAGCAGGAGAGCTAGCTGACGGATCCTTAGGGTCTCATTGTTGAAATAAAGGTATGGTGCAGCAGAAAGTAGCACAAATCTAAGAATTCAGAAAAAAATTTAACTATCTTAGTAAATGTCAGGGCAGAAAATGATTACAGCTGAGAGCAAGACAGAACAATTTATATTCCATAGGATATATGAGAGGGATGTGAGGGAACCTAGAACCAGGTCACCCCTCCCCTAACATATTCATAAATCTACATGAGTATCCATTACATACCCATAATTAAATACCACCTCAGGGAAAAGGAGATGGAAAGTAAATCCTTTCCTAATGTAGAAAATCCTGAACTGAATGAAAAACAAAATACTGGATTAACTATTTTACAGAAATGACTAGGTTCAGTTGTGTCCTACTGAGTTAAAGAGGTACTCAATACAGAGATCACTATCAGTTATGGAAACAAAAAGAAAATTTGTCCACCTGAGTAGTGTGCTGTGAAATTTGTATCTGGCATATATTCACTATGTCTTGAAGAGTATCATTCAAAATTCCAGATGATTTTTCTACCAATTATAAGTTTGGAGAGATTATAATATTGAAGAAACACCACACACACAATCAGTAAGTAGCAATACAAAGTAGTCTAAAATTCAGTATAAAAATGAGAGGTGTAGGTCCATAGTTTTCGTTACTCCCATTGTGGGACATTATTTTTATTTTTAATTTTTTTAAAATAAAAATTGTATGTATTTAAAGTTTACAACATCATTTGATATACATATACACAGTGAAGTGACTGACATATCATCTCCTCATATAGTTAGCATTTATTTTGTGTGTGATGAGAACACCTGAAATCTACTCTCTTAGCAAATTTCCAGTGATGAATACAGTATTGTTAACTATAGTCATCGTGCTGTACATTAAATTTCTAGACTTATTCATCCTATATAACTGCAACTTTGTAGCCTTTGACCAATGTTTCCCCATTTCCCCCACCTCTCTACCCCTGGTAACTTATTTTTAATAGTAGAAATTATGTGAAATATTTTTCCAGTTTTATTGAGATATAATTGACACATAACATTGTATAAGTTTAAGGTGTACAATGTTACGATTTGATATATGTGTACATTTGAAAATGATTATCCCAGTACACAATAAGGTTAGTTAACGCATCCATCACCTCACATAGTTGCCTTTTTTTTGTGGTAAGACGTTTCGAGATTTACTCTTTTAGCAACTTTCTAATACACAGTACAGTATTGTTACCTAGTCACCATGCTGTTCATTAGAGCCCCAAGACTCATTCATCTAATAAATGGAAATTTGTACCCTTTGACCACCTTCACCTATTTCTCTCACCCCTCTGCCCCTGGCAACACTAGTATACTCTTTCTATAGTTTTAGTTATTTTTAGATTCCATATAAGTGAGATCATACAGTATTTATCTTTCTCTCTCTGACTCACTTCACTTAGCCTAATTCCCTCAAGTTTCACCCGTGTATTTCAAATGGCAGGACTTCTTTATTTAATGGCTGAATAATATTCCTCTGTGTGTGTGTGTGTGCATGTGCGCATACACGTGTGTGAGTGTACATATCACATTTTCTTTATTCATTCGTCTTTCATTTTCATTGGATACCTGCATTGTTTTCATGTCTTGGCTATTGTAAATAGACTGTAATGAACATGAGATACAGATACTCTTTAAGATAGGGTTTGTTGGATTATATGGTAGTTCTATTTTTAATTTTTAAAGGAACCTCCATACTGTTTCCATAGTGGCTGCACCAATTTACATTCCCACCAACGGTGTAGGAAGGTTCCCTTTTCTTCACACCATCTCTAGCATTTATTATTTGTAGACTTTTGGATGATGGCACTTCTGACTGCTCTGAGGTGATATCTCACTGTAGTTTTGATTTGCATTCCTCTAATAATCAGTGACGTTGAGCACGTTTTTAAATACTAGTTGGCCATTTGTATGTCTTCTTTAGAAAAATGTCTGTTCAGTTCCTCTGCTCATGTTTTAGTCAGATTTTTAATATGCTTTTGTTTTATTCTTACACTGTTCAGTTAAACTCTATAGGGTTAGTTTCCTATAGGCCCTATCTTAGCTTGGGGCTGCTATAACAAAATATGATAGATTGGGTAGCTTAAACAAAATATATTTACTTCTCATAGTTTTAAAGGCTGGAATGTCCAAGATCAAGGTGCCATTAGATTCAGTGTCTGATGAAAACCTTCTTCCTGGATTGCAAAAGTCTTCCTTCTCACTGTGTCTTCACATGGCAGACGGAGATCCAACTCTGGTCTCATCCTCTTTTAATAAAGATACTAATCTCATCATGGGGACCCCACCCTTATAACATCATCTAAATCTGCTTAGCTCCCAAAAGTTCCATTCCAAATGCAGACACATTGGGGATTGGATTGTTTTTGTTGTTATTTTTGTTATTGAGTTGTATGAGTTCTTTATGTATTTTGAATGTTAGCCCCTTATCAGATATATGATTAGTAAATATTTTCTCCCATTCTATAGGTTGCCTTTTCATTTTGTTGATTGTTCCTTTTGCTGTACAGAAGCTTTTTAGTTTGATGTAGTCCCACTTGTTTATTTTTGCTTTTGTTACTTGCGTTTTCTTGTCATATGCAAAAGATCATTATCAAGACCAATACCAAGGAGCTTTTTTCCTATGTTTTCTTCTAGTAGTTTTATGGTTTCAGGTCTTATGTTTACGCCCTTAATTCATTTTGCGTTAATATTTGTGAGTGGTTTAATACAGGGGTCCAATTTCATTCTTTTGCCATTTTCCCAGTACCATTTATTGAAGAGGCTGTCCTTTCCCCATTGAGTATTCTTGGTTCCTATATCAAATATAGTTGACTGTATATGTGTTTATTTCTGGGATTTTGTTTCTGTTCCATTGGTCTGTGTGTCTATTTTTATGCCAGCATCATGCTGCTTTGAATACTATAGCTTTGTAATATAGTTTGAAATTAGGAAGTGTGATACCTCCAGCTTTGTTCTTCTTTCTCAGGATAAAACCCATTTTATTATAGGAGGGAGAGTCATGATTCTGGGGGAGATCATTAGATCTGTTACAATCATAGACTTAGAATTTTAGTCAAAGAAAAATATTGATCATTTTGTCTTTTAATCATTTCAGTGATTACAAAACAATATTTATTCATTTAAGACATATTTTGAGATTTTCCTATATGACAAGCAGCTAAAATGACAGCATACCCTCCCCTCATCTAGCTTTTACTCCATTGAAAGAAAAACAATAAACACAAAAATTATTTCACTATATAAATGTTGCATACTGATAAGTACTAAAAGACAATAAAGCCAGAAGTGCTGGGGTCAAAGTGAGGTGAAGGTGACCTTTTAAATATGTTGGAAATAGAAGAGACCTTTACTGTGTGAGCCAGAAACTCACATAGTAAAGTGATTGGGAGAATAGCAAATTCTAATGACTGGTGAGGAATGCAATCAAGGTGCTACCTTTATTGTTAAGGAGATGAAGAAATGTATAAATAAGAGTGAAAAAAGGTATCATTTATAAAGTTGTGAATCATCTGCTTTGATTTACTGTAAACCAAATAATTAACAGTATAGAATACTGTTGTTCAGGCATTGGATGTCCTTGAATCTTTGGAAGAGGATTATTTGACATTAAAAATAACAAGAGAAACTATTGATATGTTATTCTACTCAGACAGGTGTTAAAAATGTCTCTCAAACAACTAATAATAATGATGATAACTTTAATGTACACCCACATACCCATTCTGAAAGTATGGAAAGATTGTAAAATGTTGACAAATGGCTTTTATCTAAAAAGAAAAGACAAAGACCTGCCCGTTAAATGAGTTGCAGTCAAGCAAGACCTATGGGTTGTGAGCGAGTGATCCATGGAAAAGAGGAACGTTCTCAGGATGTTACAAGTTAAAGGTTGAATTACAAGTTTAAAGGCATAATTTTAGTTAGAGGCAGAGACAAACCGTGAATACAGACCCTAGATTCCCAGTGCAGTGCTCTTTCCTCCTTATGCTAATCAGCTTTCCGTGCTGGTATGGTATCAGTGTGCAGTTATCCAGAAGGTAATTAGAGGACCAGTCCTATAACTGAACATCTTAGAAATTGTTAAAGTAAATAGATGAAGAAATGGATAGGATGGGTGAGTTCCCCTTGACAGGTGAATGCCTTCTTAAACTAGCTAACAGCTTGCAATTTCTATCTCTCAGAACTGGTGAAAGGTTTCACAATTTGAATTATTTCCATCCAATCTTGAAAATTGGCTCCCAGATTTTTTTTCTTTTTGGTGGCACCAGAATGACAGAATGATTTGTTATGGATCTAAATATAGCGTTTCTTTTCACTAAAAATAAGAAAGCCACAAGAAAAGCACATGTAGTACAATATAATAATTTGGCAGATTTATTCAATTTTTTCTTTACTGAAAAATATTGTATAGTTTTGACATTAAAAAAAGGTATCAAGGCACTATATACTCACCCTATGTCTAAAATGAAAAAAGATTTAAAAAATAACAAGTGTTGGTGAGGATGTGAAGCAACCAGAACATTTTTTTTTAAACATCTTTATTGGAGTATAATTGCTTTACAATGGTGTGTTAGTTTCTGCTTTATAACAAAGTGAATCAGTTATACACATACATATGTTCCCATATCTCTTCCCTCTTGCATCTCCCTCCCTCCTACCCTCCCTATCCCACCCCTCTAGGTGGTCACAAAGCACTGAGCTGATCTCCCTGTGCTGTGCACCTGCTCCCCACTAGCTGTCTATTTTACATTTGGTAGTGTATGTATGTCAATGCCACTCTCTCACTTTGTCACAGCTTACCCTTCCCCCTCCCCATATCCTCAAGTCCATTCTCTAGTAGGTCTGTGTCTTTATTCCCGTCTTACCCCTAGGTTCTTCATGACCTTTTTTTTTTTCCCTTAGATTCCATATATATGTGTTAGCATACGGTATTTGTGTTTCTCTTTCTGACTTACTTCACTCTGTATGACAGACTCTAGGTCCATCCACCTCACTACAAATATCTCAATTTCATTTCTTTTTATGGCTGAGTAATATTCCATTGTATATACGTGCCACATCTTCTTTATCCATTCATCCGCTGATGGACACTTAGGTTGCTTCCATGTCCTGGCTATTGTAAATAGAGCTGCAATGAACATTTTGGTACATGACTCTTTTTGAATTATGGTCTTCTCAGGGTATATGCCCAGTAGTGGGATTGCTGGGTCATATGGTAGTTCTATTTGTAGTTTTTTAAGGAACCTCCATACTGTTCTCCACAGTGGCTGTGTCAATTTACATTCCCACCAGCAGTGCAAGAGTGTTCCCTTTTCTCCACACCCTCTTCAGCATTTATTGTTTCTAGATTTTTTGATGATGGCCATTCTGACTGGTGTGAGGTGATACCTCAATGTAGTTTTGATTTGCATTTCTCTAATGATTAGTGATGTTGAGCATCCTTTCATGTGTTTGTTGGCAATCTGTATATCTTCTTTGGAGAAATGTCTGTTTCGGTCTTCCGCCGATTTTTGGATTGGGTTGTTTGTTTTTTGGTAATTGAGCTGCATGAGCTGCTTGTAAATATGGGAGATTAATCCTTTGTCAGTTGCTTCATTTGCAAATATTTTCTCTCATTCTGAAGGTTGTCTTTTGGTCTTGTATTATGGTTTCCTTTGCTGTGCAAAAGCTTTGAAGTTTCATTAGGTCCCATTTGCAGCCAGCACTTTTATATCCTGCTGGTGGTAGTTTAAATTGGCATGAGGAATTTGCAAAGTTGATAGTATTTGTTAAAGGTGAATATATGCACACCTGTGACTCACAATTCTACTCCTCTCTATATACATAGCGAAGTGCATATCATCACCAAAAGAAATGTACAAAAATATTCATGGCAGCGCTATTCACAGTAGCTCCAAATTGGAAAGTACTCAGTTGCCTATAAACAGTAAATGGATAATTAAATCATGGTATTTCTAGACAATGGAAAACATGGAGCAATGGAAAAAATTAGTACAACACTGAACAATGTAGATGAACCTCATTTCACCCCCACTACAACATTTCCTATAAACCTCCTCGTGCTTTATTTTCTATTTATCACTTATCATCCTCTGGACATCTATACATTTAGCATATTTGTTTGCTTATTATCACTTTCTCCCATGGTGGTGTAAGCTCTATAAAGGCAGGGTATTTTTTAAATTTTAATTCACTGCTGTGCCTCAGAATGTAGAAGAATATCTGGCAGAGATAAAACTCTCAATAAATATTTCTTAAATGAATGAATACTGTTTTCTTATTTCTAAAGAATCTAGGTACAAATAGTAGAAAGTGCATGAATTCATTTATATAAAGTTCAATAGCGGACAAATTTAATATATGGGTTTAAAAGTCAGAAAATAGTGCTGAGGGCTGGGGGAGTGGTGACTGGAAAGGAACCTGAGTAGCTTTCAGGATGCTGGTAATATTTTTTCTTAATCTAGGTGCTTATGTTATGGTTGTTCTGTTTGTAAAAATAGTATATCTATTAGCAGTATGATTCATGTACATTTTTTTCCAAAAAAATGGAAACAAATGTTATAAAAGTAAACCAATATTACCATATACCCACCCACCAACTAGCTTAAGACATAAAACATTATTACACTACAGATGAAGGCTCCTGTGCTCTTCTTCCTCAAAGTATCAGCCTTTCTGCGTTACCCTCCCCTCCCAGTGGTTATGATTGTAGTGGGAAGTCAGCCTCCCTGGGTTCAAATCCAACTTCTAACACCACTGTTTCTGTGAACTTAGTTATCTCCTTTCTGCATCAATTTCCTCATCCAAAAAAATGCAAATAATAATAGCGTTTAATTCATAGAGTTGGAGTAAAGATTGAAGGATTGTATGTGTATAGAGTCCATAGACTAGCCTCACATGGAATAAGCACTGTAAGTTCTATCACTAACCTGAAGTTGGTGATTTTCACTTTTTATTCCCATGCATGCCTTAATTCTTTAATCAGTATGTATCTATAGAGTTGTGTATGCACACAGACACACAAATGCATACACACATATATGGATATTATCTTGTTTTCATGGCTTAAAACAATATAATGGGGAAAATATATATACTTTTTATAAATAGTATCATAACATATGCATTCTTCTGCAACATTAAAAAAATACATATATGTTCTTGGAGTTTCACCTAAATTGTCAGACTAGTTCATAAACCAAAATTTTATTTAAAATTACGAGTTAATTTAAAAGTTTTATTAAGGTATATATCCAGGATTGAAATTATTGGCATTATCTCTATTGGGTGACATCAAGTTTTCCCCCCGCCGCAAGTAGTTGTCTCAGTTTACATTCCAGCAGTTCATAAGATTTCCTATTGTTCCACATCCTTGCCAAGACTTGCTATTATCAGACTTTAAATTTTGCCATCTTGACAGGTGTGAAATAGTATCTCACACTTTGAATTTGTGTATCTCTAATTATTAGGGAGATTGATCATATTTTCTTACATGTATGGCTTTTTTCTTTTCCTTGTTCTGTGAATTGCTTATTCACCTTTATTGCCTATTTTCGCATTTCTTTGTTTATGTATATATATTTTTTTATTTCTGGAAGTCCTTCCATATTTGCTATAATAATTCTTTGTGGATCATGTATATTGAAAATCTTTTTGTTAAGTTTGTGGTTTATATTTTCAAGTTATTAAAGTGCCTGTTGACATTCTTTATATACATAAAGATAGGTATGTATATACACCTGCACACACACGTTTGTGTGTCTTGGTTAAGAAATCCGTCGAAAAAATCATTTTATTCCTTGAGGTGAAAAATAAATTCTTCAACATTGTATACTAAGCGTTTAAAAATTCTACTTTTCATGACTAATTCTTAATATATCTGGAACTGAGTTCTGTTTATGGTGTGAGATAAAGAATCAATTGCAGTTCTTCCTATAAATACTCAGTTGTTCTAGCATCATTTATTGAATAACCTATCATTTCTTTAATTATCTACAGAGGCCACTCTGTCAAATATTGAGTTTCCATGGATGTGTGAACTTATTTCTATACTGTCTGTTATAATGGACATTAAAAAATTGAATTGATTAATTTTAAAAGACTAAATATGATTCTTTGGAAGATCAAGGTTTAAATTAGCTTTTTTCTGAAGATACAATAGAGATGTGTATTGATGCCCCCAGGTTTAAAATATTAGTAATGAGTAAGTGCTGGTTTTTATATATGTAAACTCTTGTTTCCAATGAGTAGCAATTTTACATAAAAGCTGAACCAATGATCCATGTTTCAGAAAGAGTACATGTCACTGTCTGTGGTCTGAAGGAACATATTTGGGAAAAACATGCATTAAAGAAATAAATAGAATTTACCAAAAAAAAGAAAAGAAAACCTTTGAACCAGGAACTTTGAATTTAAAATTTTTTAAAGCATTAAAATAGGATAAACGACTATTAGATAAACATTAATCACTTCTAAGTCCTAGAAAAAAACAGATCTGTTATACTGTCATTTACATTGAAATAAGTTTTTGTTAAAATTATAAAGCACAAAATGAACTTCAGATGGCATAAAAGATGCTGAACTTTCCACCTTTGATGTCTTTATTGTACATACCTATTTTTTGAATTTTAATTTAATTTAATTAATTTGAATTTTTTCCTTTGTGCAACAAATATTGGATGTTTGTGCATCTGACAGGTTTTTAAAAATAATAAATATCTAGACTATATTGTTAATAGTCAAGACATTAAGCTTTTATCTTAATCTAAAGTATGGATAATATTAACTGTTTATGATGAAATCTGCATTCAATAAAATGGTAAACAAATAAAATTAGAAATGTAAGATGCACATCCAAAAGCAGTATGCATAAAAACCTGACAGAAGGCATAGATGGTAGTATGGTAAGTGTTCTTCCTAAGTGCAAGGAAATCTTTTCTCCTGGGCATACCACTTTGAAGCTTGTTTGAATGCCTTTCATGTGAAGATACTTGGGACAACAGAATCTGATTGTCAATTGCCCTAATCTCTAGAGAACTGAAAGGTTATCTGATTGGGGGATATTAAAGATCTAAGAATAATTCCCTTGCAAAGGTAGGAATATGCCTAGTGGCACTGTCCTGAGGATGAACTAATGCAAAGGACTTAGAAGGATGCCAGGTGAACATAGTTGTGTTGGGAGATATAACATGCTTACATTGATAGCATGGTGTTTTTGTAAACATTATTGAAGAAAGTAAAGAAATCCTGGAATTTAAGCAATCCTCAGAAAAAGAACACTCTCTGTTTTAGCTGTTCTTTTGTTTTTACCATTTCCTTCCAAATTCATCTATGTGAATTTGGGAGCAGTCAGGAGAGGTAAACAATGAAATTATTTACATTTCCCCTAAAACTGCATAGGCAAAGGCTTATTATACCAGATGAAATATTTAAGACAGGATTTTCTACAATCAGTTAGATAACATTGTTTCTTCTTGCTTTGATTCACCCTACAAATAATTACTATAAATAGCTACACCGAAGACAAGTGAATTCCTGTGAATCAAAGTATAATTAAATGTATTTATAAACCTATATTAATTCATTGGAAAGCCAACATGCTAAAAAAGGCAACTCATAAGAATACTAACAACTTCATATATATAGTTGATATTAATGTAAAAAATGGGCAGTTTCCCAGTAAACATAAGGATAAAAACACTTTAGTAGATTGATTTACGTATTAGAAATTGTTGGTTAATAAATTAAAGACAAAAAGTACAAAGGAATATGAACTGTAAATATTTATAAAGGAAATACAAAAATATTTTTTGTAAACCTTTCAAACCAGGATCTCAAAGAGATATTTGTACACCCATGTTATTGCAGCATTATTCATGATAACCAAGAGGTGTAAGCAATCCAATTGTCCATCGGTGGATGAATGGATAAAGAAAATGTGGCATATACGTGCAGTGAAATATGCTACAACATAGATGAATCTTAAAAGGGAGGAAATCCCATCATATAATACAATATAGATGAATCTTGAGGATTTTATGTTAAATAAGCCAGTCACATAATAAGTACTGCATGATAATACTTATATGAAGCATCTAAAATTTTCAAAATCATAGAAAAAGAAAAGAGAGTGTTGGTTGCCAGGGACTGAGGGGAGAGGGAAGTGGCAATTTGTTGTTTGGTGGGTGTAGAGTTTTAGTCATGGAGCATGAGTGGGATTTGGGAATCTGTTGCAACAACAATGTGCATGGGGTAGACGTTATGTACTGTACACTTGGAAATTGTTGGGGAGGTAAATTTCATGTTATGTATTTCTTTGAAAAAAAGACTAAAGTAAAATAATGTGAGGTGGATGGACCTAGAGTCTGTCATACAGAGTGAAGTAAGTCAGAAAGAGAAAGACAAATACCGTATGCTAACACATATATATGGAATTTAAGAAAAAAAAATGTCATGAAGAACCTAGGGGTAAGACAGGAATAAAGACACAGACCTACTAGAGAATGGACTTGAGGATATGGGGAGGGGGAAGGGTAAGCTGTGACAAAGCGAGAGAGTGGCATGGACATACATACACTACCAAACGTAAAATAGATAGCTAGTGGGAACCAGCCGCATGGCACAGGGAGATCAGCTCAGTGCTTTGTGACCGCCTAGAGGGGTGGGATAGGGAGGGTGGGAGGGAGGGAGACGCAAGAGGGAAGAGATATGGGAACATATGTATATGTATAACTGATTCACTTTGTTATAAAGCAGAAACTAACACACCATTGTAAAGCAATTATACTCCAATAAAGATGTAAAAAAAAATAAAATTAAATAAAAAATAAAATTAAATAAATAAAAAACTGAATAATGTATATGTGGTATGCACACAGATTATTTCTCCTGGCTATCTTGTGGTGTAGGCTGTGACAAGGGTAGTTGCAGTGATTTATATTTTCACTTTGCCTTCACACATTTCTAGACGCTTTGATATTTTTAGAGACAGATTGTCTTTAGAATAAAAATTCAGACAAAAATTCAAAAAAGAAATGTGCAAGAAAATTTCTTATATAGATAAAAACAAAGCTAAAGCATTTACAAATAACTGGCTAGAAACATTTTCTTTGGTTTCAGATAGCTAAGTGAATACACATGGCTCTTAGCCATTGAACTAAAATTCTAGAGGAAAAAAAAACGTGTCCTGATACAACAAGATAAAAAAGTGTTTTTGAATCAGGTGTTGTAAAAGGAAGTATTAAGGAAATATTCTTATCTGAACTAAGCTGAACATGAAAAGAAAATAATTAAAATGGGACTTCCCCCAAGAATATTAATGCAAAATACAAAGTTCAACTCTGTGGGTGCTGAAGCCTTAGTCTACATAGTATTCCAAGTAAGCAGATGCAATTATTTAATGCTAAGTTTTCATCTTAATGCCATAACATAGGAAACTGCTAATAGGGGAAAAATCCTGGAGTTACTTTCGAACTAGCTCAAAGAGAAATACTTAATTGGAGTTAAAATGTTGGCAGAACACATAGTCACATTTCGGAACTACTCTGTAGAGAGGTTCTCAGCTTAGTCATAGAATAAAGAGTCAAGGGTTCAGATCAGGGAACATGGATGATAAATGATTAGGTGTTTTAGTAATGATGATAATATCTAACATTTCATGAACATTTACTCTGTATCAGGTACTGTGCTAAACTCTTCATTTTCTTATTTAATTCTAAGAACAACTGGTCTGCCACATTCACAGATGAAGAAATTGAGTACTAAAGAGATAAATTAATTTCCCTAAGGTTATTTATCCATGTAACACTGGAGTAAGATTTGAACCTCAAGGTGCGTGGTAACTGGAGTCATACAGACCTGGCTTTATATCTTTCCTCTATCAGAGAGTTACTAAATAAATTTGGACAAATTGCTTAACTGCTCTGTGCCTTATTTTTCTCATCTGTCAAATGGGAACAAAAGTACAACCTATATGTAATGCCCTTGTAAGGAATCAGTTGGATAATATATGTGACAGGCACACAGTAAGCACTCAGTAAACAGTGACTTATTCATGTTTTTTGCTAAGATCAAGAATAGTAGGTTAAAAGAGTCTCCAAGTACTTATGACATCAAGTTGACACAAACTGAAAAGGCCACAAATAAGTCTGTTTTCTGAAAGCAATGAATTTTAAAGGGAAGTTAATTTAAAAAAATAAAATAAAATATAAAAGATATAAATTAGTGTTAGATTAACTTGTCAAAAATTAGTGGAAAATACCTAGAAAGTTATAAAAATTATTTCTAAATATAAATCATAAATTTACACTTTTTGTATGTAGTTTTTATATAGTTTTTGCATATATATCTTAGCTATTGGCATACAAATGATTCTGTTTTTATGGAAAAATAACTGAGTAAACGTGTAAACAGGAAAAATGTCTATTTGGCTCCTCTGCCCATTTTTTAATCAGGTTGTTTGTTTTTTTGTTGTTGAGTTGTATGAGTTCCTTATATATTTTGGATACTAACCAGTTATCATATATGTGATATACAGATATCTTCTTCCATTCAGTAGGTTGTCTTTCCCTTTTGTTGATGGTTTCTTTTGCTGTGCAGAAGTTTTTCAGTTTAATGTAGTCCCATTTGTTTATTTTTGCTTTTTCTTTCCTTGCCTGAGGAGACATATCCAGAAAGGTATTGCTAAGACCATTGTTAAAGAGGGTGCTGCCTATGTTTTCTTCTAGGAGTTTTATGGTTTCAGGCCTTATATTCTAGTCTTTAATCCATTTTGAGTTGATTTTTGTGTGTGGTGTGAGACAGTGGTCTAGTTTCTTTCTTTCTTTCTTTCTTTTTTTTTTTGCTTATGGCCGTCCAGTTTTCTCAACACCATTTATTGAAGAGACTATTCTTTCTCCATTTTATGTTCTTAATGCCTTTGTTGAAAATTAATTGTGCATATGTGTGTGGGTTTATTTGTGGGCTCTCAATTTTGTTCCATTGATCTATGTATCTGCCAATATCATGCTATTTTGATTACTATAGCTTTGAAATATAGTTTGAAATCAGGAAGTGTGATACCTCCAGCTTTGTTCTTTTTTCTCAGTATTGCTTTAACTATTTTGGTTCTTTTGTAGTTTCATATAAGGTTTATAAATTTTTGTTCTATTTCTGTGAAAAAATGTCCTTGGCTAAAGCATCACAATTATTAGGAAAATGCAAATCAAAACCACAATGAGATATTGCCTCACACCTGTTAGAATGGCTGTTATCAAAAAGTCAAAAAATAATGAGTGTTGGTGAGGATGTGGGGAAAAGGGCACCCTCCTACCCTGTTGGTGGGCTTGTAAATTGTTGCTGTCACTATGGAAAACAGTATGAAGGTTCCTCCCAAAATTAAGAATAGAACTACCGTATGATCCAACTATTCTAATTCTGGATATTTATCCAAAGAATACAAAAACACTAATTCAAAAAGGTATGTGTACCCCTATTTTCATCACAGCATTATATACAATAGCCAAGATGTGGAAACAGCCTAAGTGCCCATCAGTAGATGAATGGATAAAGTATGGTACACACACACACACCACACACACACACACACCACACACACACACACACACACACACACACACACACACACACACACTGGAATACTACGCAGCCATAAAAATGATGAAATCTTGCCATTTGCAACAACAAGGATGGACCTTGATTATATTATGCTAAATGAAATAAGTCAGATGGAGAAAGAACAATACTATATGATTTCACTCTTATGTGAAATATAAAAAACAAATGAAAACAAAATATATGAACAAAGCAAACCAAACCAAACAGAAACAAACATGTAGATACAGACAACAGAGTAGCAGTTATGAGAGGGGAAGGAGAAGAGGGGAGGGCAAAATGGGTAAAGGGGATCAACTTTATGGTGGAAACTGAAGTTTTTGGTTGTGAGCACACTGTAGGGTGAAGAAAGAAGAAGAAATATAGTGTTATACACATGATACTTATATAATGTTATAAACCAATATTACCTCAATACAAAAAAGAATGAAGATATATAAATGTAAAAAATGCCTTTTAAATTGCTATTCTTTTCTAATGTACATTTTGCAAACAGGACCTGAGATTCCTGAAATTGCCATAAAATGATCCTTTTGGTGAGAACAGATTGGACTAATAGATGAGAACTATTCTTAAAGAAGTTTGTTGGGCCCTTTTTTGAAAGATAAGCTGCATATCTACATGGAGTGAAAATAATTGACATTTGCACATTATTTTCTTAGTTTAAAAATCTAGAACCTTTTATCTATGGTAGGAATAATCTCCATAGAGATCAAGGAGACATGTGTGTTTTTGTATTTCAAATAAGGTAAAAGAAGCTGTCACTATTTAATCATGGATCCACAATTTCTGCCTCAGAACAAGACTAATTAAAAGCGTTTAAAATACTCCCACTTTTTGGTGAAACATTTCCTGTGTTTTCTCTACAAAATGTTGTGGGCCAGAATATTTCATCATTGACACCTGGTCATTCAGGGAGACTGGGGATCAAAATTGTTTTGACTATTAAATATTCCCACCTTCACGTGGGGACATTTATAGAGAATAGACAGTACCTGGATATTGCTTTTCGTAGATTAGATTCAGGACAAAGACTCTGTGAAGACCATTAACTGTCTCAGCATCTTGATCTTTCTACCTTTTTATGATAAAAATGAATCAAAGTATGGGCTGGTACAAAAACAGAAAAAAATCCCCAAGCCTTGGAAATATTCAGTGTTTGTATTGGTGAGAAAAGAAGAGTAGAGATGAATGAAACCTAAGTCCCAGCAGACTTTTTTTTTTTTTTAAAGATGTGGAGCTCACTTTACTGCTGCATCAGACAAAGAAGAAACAATCTAGTAACTAAGAAAGAAAATAAATGGGTCTTAAAGCTTTTACATCAAAATAAAATAAAATATTTAATGTAGTTAGTGCTAAATGAAAATATCATACTGAGCTGGTGGTTTTAAAGGGATACCTCACAACCACTAAGGTGAGCTACATTTTTTTCTGGCCAGACAACAAGTACTCATGTGAAATAACCTGTTGTGTACCACTAGCACATAATATTTTTCCTTCACTAGATTTGCTAAAATAGAATAGACTCCTTGTGTATTAGTTTTCTAGGGCTACTATAACAAAGTGTCACAAATTAGGTGGCTTAAACCGAGAAATTTATTCTCTCATAGTACCAGAGGCTAGAAGTCCAAGAACAAAACATCAGCAGGGGGCTTCCCTGGTGGCGCAGTGGTTGAGAGTCCGCCTGCCGATGCAGGGGATGCGGGTTTGTGCCCCGGTCCGGGAAGATCCCACATGCCGCGGAGCGGCTAGGCCCGTGAGCCATGGCCGCTGAGCCTGCGCGTCCGGAGCCTGTGCTCCGCAACGGGAGAGGCCACAGCAGTGAGAGGCCCGCGTACCACAAAAAAAAAAAAAAAAAAAAAAAAAAAAAACATCAGCAGGGTTGTTTTCATCTGAGCGCTGTGAGGGAGCATCTGTTCCATGATTCTCCCCAGCTTCTGGTAGTTTTCTCACAATCTTCGTTGTTCCTTGTCTTGTAGAAGCCTCACCCCAATCTCTGTCTTCATCTTTATATGGGTTCTACCTTTGTAAGTGTTTGTCTCTTTGTCCAAATTTTCCCTTTTAATAAGGACACCAGACATATTGGATTAAGGCTCTCTCTAATGACCTCATTTTAACTTGTTTACCTCTGTAAAGACCCTACCTCCAAATAAGTTCACATCCTGAGGTATTGGGCATTAAGGACTCCAGCATATCTTTTGAGGGGAGACACAGTTCAATCCACAACACATTGGGACTTAGCTGGTGTTATTTCTAGGGGGAATTGAAAATGAATATGGACCAGAACATCTAGTTTTTTTCAGAAAGCATGAATAATTTCAGACATGAATAAGATAGAATTGGCCACTTTAGAGGCATTGACCAGGTCACGTTGGAAATTAACCCTTAATCAAGGGCTTTATTCTATAGTACCAAAGGAGATACTCTTTCTATGGTAAAGTTGGATAAGGCTCTGAAATTAGATTGTAAAACAATCTGAATTGAGGTTTTGTTACATGTCATTGGGATCTTTAGGGAGGTCTGGACCCTTTACATTATTATAAGAATAATGCAGTGCATCTGATCTTTAAATCAAACTTCATCTCCGAAGGTTAAACTCACATGTTAAAGTACTGCCTGGAAGGTTTATAGTCTATGCAGTTGAGATTTGGGGGGAATTACTACAAGCTAGAAATAAGGAACATTTTTCCTCTACTTTTGTCTTAAAATCTGCTACAAGCTGAGCATTTTATGAGTCAAAAAGTATCAAACTTTTTTTATTATGGTTGCATGCCAAAGAGTTCAAAGAAGGCAGCTAAAAAGTATTCCCATTGGATAAATGATGAAAAGCTTAGCATCTAAATAAATACATAAATTAAACCAGATAGCCAGTTGAAACTCACTGAGTCTTTAAATAGAACTAAGACTTAATGATGAGTTTTAAAAGAGATAAGATATTTTACAAGACACCAGACAAGTCCACTATGTTGATTACATTATGTCAGTCAAATCTGGTGAGCATGAACTACAATCACACTGTATTCCACAATAAGTGAAATGTATTCCATAGAGCGAGAAGTACATCCCACAAAAATTCAGGATATAGTCACATTGGTAGACTTCGGGGATTCAATAGGCTATGGCATACCAGAGCATCCCCTCTAAGGAAAAGAACAAGCTGAATTTCCCACATTTCACCACTAACAAAGAGACTCGGTGCTTAGTGGACCTATTTGGATTTTGGAAGCAGCATGTATCACATCTGGGAATACTGCTGTAACTATTCTTTGGATGACCATTTTTAATGATATCCAGGGAAAGAGAGAACTCTGCTGTAGGTATGGCATGTAGCTGCAAGCTATCCTGCCACTTGGGCCATATGACCCAGCAGACCCAATAGTGCTGGATGTGTATGGGGTATATGTTTCCTTTGTGGAGTCTCTTGATGGCCTAGATCAGAGAGGTGTAGTACATTTCTAGAATAAGGCAGAGAACTAATTTCTTCCTTGGAAGAGAACTAATCTCCATATGAAAAATTGCCCAAAGGAAATATAGAGCACCTGATCTTAGAATACCAAATATCTAAGCAATCTCACCTATCCATTCAAAGGTGGGTGTTATCTGCTTCACAAAGCAGTTGTCAAACTATGGCCCCATGGGCCAAATCTAGCCTTCCATTTGTTTAAGCAAGTAAGGTTTTATTAGAACTCAACCATACACATTCATTTACATATTGTCAATAGCTGCTTTCACTCTTCAACATCAATTGAGTAGTTGCAACAGAGACGTTATGGCCCACAAAATCTAAGATATTTATTCTCTGGAACTGTTCAGAAAAAAATATACTGATCCTAGCACTAAGGCATAAGGTCAGCTGTGCAATCACGATCCATCATAAGGTAGAAATTTTACATTCTGGACTTGGATGGAGAAAGATAAGAAGACCCATGAACAAGTAATCCAGACTCTCATGGCCCCCACCTTTGCTCCATCAATGCTTCTCCTTCAACCCACAGCTACTGTCTCCAAGGGGGGGGTTGGGTGAGTTATTTAACCATCTGCTGGAGAATAAAGTACTTTAGCCTGGTTAACAGAATGTGAATGTATCTGTGGGGGTGGGTACATGGCAAGTTGATTTTTGTATCTCACATAAATTCCAACCAGAGATCATCCACCACAGAAAAGTTACTCAGGAAATAGGTGAACAGTGTGGTTCATCCTACTCTCTTTGATCCTTGGTTTGCACAATGGATACTTGGCCATGAAACACAGATGGAGACTTTGCATTAGCGCCGAAGCATGAACTTCCTCTCAGCATGGCTGGTATAGCTTTTACTGCTGCTGATCTCAAGGAGATCAGTTGGATACTTGGTAGTAGGTAGATTATGTCAGATCTCTTTCTCCTTGGATGGGTCACTGGTTAATCTTTATCTAAATGCAAACATAATCCAGAACTGAATTTGCCTTTCCTGCCTGATTGTTGGTGCCAGCATCACATTGTGAAGTTTTCTATAATTCCTTATCTATTAACATAGTATACTACTCAACACTGTCTTGGACAAAAAGAGACAGAGAAGGTGCAAGAAAGGGCTCTGATAAGCTTGTGAGACTTACTGGTCTTATCATATACTTATCACCCAGAAACAGCTCGTCTGATAGCATATTGCATAGAATAATGGCTAACTCATGGTTCAGTTAAAATCACCAGCCCAGTGACAACAATTTGCGTTTTGGAGTACTATCCTCCAGATTGTGGCGTATGCATTGAACTAATACACGGTGATGTGGCCTCAATAGTTAGAATAAATATGTTTAGAAACCAAGGGGTGAAAGTGAGAGTGTTCATCAGTACCACATCCGATAACTACCTGAAGAATTTCTGCTTCTCATATTCAGATTGCTGAGGGGGAAGCAGGGAATATTTCATGCAGGGGATTCAGTGAGGGTTGTTTTATACTGGAATCTATGACTAACACCTGACCGTTTGGGACTTTCATGCCAATAAACTGGCAGACACAGGAAAGGATTTACTGTACTGGTTGAGGTAATTGACCTCGATAACCATTAGGACTAAGGTTTGTTAATGCACAAAGGTGGCAAAGAGTGTTATTTCTGAAATCTTGGGATTTGCTGAAGCATCTCAGCATTCCCTCTTGCTGGAGTGCGATAAGGTGTCCTTCTACTAGGTCAAAGCTCCTCCACCTCTGTGGCTTCTGTCACCCTACAGACCTCTCAGGGCCTTGAGATATCCTTTCTCCTGGATCTTCTAGCCAATGTCTCATTTCTTTTTCTCTGTCACGGCCACATTTCTTAAGTAAATTGTGAGTATTCCCTGTGTACATTTTGTTCCCACTCTTTACACTCAACCCGCTGCTTGCATCATGCTCATCATGACTTCTTATGGATGCATATGATAGACATACTTCAGGCTTTCTCTTACCTGAAATCTTGAAGTTTCAGCAGTGTTTGACACCATTTACTAATCCCTCCTTCCTAAAACACTCTTGGGTTCTCCTAACATCAAAATCATCTGGATTTTTTTTCTTTGTTCTTAGTTATGCCCAGTACTCAGCACGTAACAGGTATGCCATAAAAAATTAAATAAATGAATATATAGATTATGCTTTAGGGGAACAAAATTTGCCACCCCAAAATGTCTCTTTGGTATGCGGATTATTTTGTGGTGAAAACGATCAAGGCCCAAGAGACTCAGGAAGAAATTTTGACCTTCTCCCTAACTGCCTAAAGAACGTAGATAGAGGACCTGTTCCAGGAAGGGAACTATCAACATAGATAACTATAGTGTAGATTAGGTGTGTTGACAGGGAGGAACCTAGGAAAGTCTATTTGTTGAAATCCGTCTCTGTATCCCATTGTTTCTGTATGGGCCAGGAAACTTTTATTTACCAAACATTTGCTTTTTCATCTTGATGAATGGCCTTCCTTCCCTTTGAAGTCCCAAATCACTACCCCCAAAATCAATCTTCAGCTGAAAATTGTATTTAAGGTGAGGGTTTCAGCCATTGTGGTGAGTCTCTCAGTTCTCCTGGGTCTCTCCCATATATTCATGTTATTAAACTTTTGTTTGATTTTTTTTCTTGTCAATCTGTCTCACGTCTGTTTAATTTTTAGACCAGCCAGAAGAAACTAGAAAGGTAGAGGAAAATTTCTTCCTCCCTGACAATGCCATTTGGTTAAGTTATCAATGATGTAATCACTTATACGTTCTCTCCTCAATATTTTGCCCTATATAAAGCATGATTCATCTATATCTAGTCACCAAAATCCTTGTCGGAATCCTTCTTATGGATAGGGTGCAAAAGAATTCAAATGATTCCGTGGTAATATGTAAAAGATGAAAAAATTTCGTCACAAGAATTTATTCATATTGAATTGTTAACTAAGTCAAGAAAGTACTCTTAAATATATTTCTACACGATCTAATACTTCTGATATATGTTTAAGTAGGACATTCATTCTGCATTTTTTGACTTTCTAAGCTGTAGACTCATCTCAGTAACTGCAATGAATCATAAAGCAATTAATATTTGAATGGGATAACAAACTGAATGCATCATTTTTAAAAGTCTGTGTATAAATAAGTGTGAAAACATATAATATACATTTAAGTACCATATTTAATCCCACAGATAACCTCTTTTCTTTCTTTCAAACACAGAACTTTATCCTTTGTAGAGTCTATAAACCCCACAGAGACTGTAAATTGAGTAAAATGCACTGAATTTTCTGAGAAACTGTTAAGATTCTTTCGTGTTAATAGCAAAGCAGCAACTGAAAATGGCTCTCCACCAGCATAGATTGTGGTGTTCCACTTCTCCTCTGTTCTACAAACAATGCATTAACAACCATTTGCTATAAAACACCTAAACATATTTTTGAAACAATGGCCTGGAAACTTTGGGAAGAGTACTGTGGGAAGCCACTAAGGCTACCATTAGCAGTGAGATGATAGCCTACCAGCATCCCACAGCAACAAAAAACAACCCAGCATGTAACTTATGGTCTAATTTGACCGTGAGATGGAACAGCATACATTTCTGAACCAGATCCCATAAAATGAAGCATTTTATGGTAATACCGTATTAATTCTGGGAGAAATTTGTGTTTCTCCAACATGTTTCTTTTCAGGTTAATGATACTCAATACTTATCAAGTAGCTAACTATACACATTAAACTAATGGGTCATTTACTTCAGAGCATGAATTTGTTAATAAATTCAGATGACTTGAGATTAGTCCCTAAGAAGCCACAGGGATGCACTTCATCCAGGAATTGACCTAGAAGTGAATAAAATTAAATACCATAAACACCAATTTTAGATAAGAATGTCATTCAAGATATTAGCAAAGGCAAAGAACCAAGAGGCCTTCAAAGTGAAATGAATCTAAGTCCAGGGAATTTGACCTCTAAGATGTAACTTTAGAAGAGATTTCTTTCAAAACTTTTGGTGTGATCTAATGTTGTAGTCAGGAAACTAAGTCAAGAGCTGCTCAAGAGCTCTTCTCACAGATTTTCTGTCCTTTTGAACATATATTCTATAATTTAGAAGCAAAAATATTTTCAAGCCACTACTTAGTTTAAGTTTTCTCATCTCTGTAAAGTAAATCTAGATCTTTTTCTACTACACAAAACTCCCATTCATTTTATTAAAAGATAAATAAAGGATTAATAAATGATTTACATGAAAATTTAACAATTTTTGTATTTTCATAAGGATGATGAAATTAATAACTATTATAAATAATGTTTACTGAGCACTCACTTTATGCTAAGCATTATGCTGAATTACATGTACTGCTTTATTTAATTCTTAGAACAGGCATATGAGATAGGTACTGTTATTAGTTTTACAGGTAAGGAAAGAAAGATTTATTAATATTAAGTAACTTGCATAGGATCATATAAACAGTGAGTGGTCAAGTGCAGTTTGAATCCTGACCATTTGAATCTACAAACTACACTCTTAACAGTTCTATTTGCCAAATATTCTTTATGCACTTCTGTTATGCATGGAATATTTCACAATAAAAATTGCAAAAAAGGGCTTCCCTGGTGGCACAGTGGTTGAGAGTCCGCCTGCCAATGCAGGGGACACGGGTTCGTGCCCCGGTCTGGGAGGATCCCACATGCCGTGGAGCGGCTGGGCCCGTGAGCCATGGCCGCTGAGCCTGCGCGTCCAGAGCCTGTGCTCTGCAACGGGAGAGGCCACAACAGTGAGAGGCCCACGTACTGCAAAAAAAAAAAAAAAAAAAATTGCAAAAAGATGCACTAGACTGTCTGTTCATAATGTCTGCTGTCTTTGAATTGAATTATAAAGCTATATTCACATGAAAGTCTCCACAGAATTTTTTAAAAATTAACCAGTTAGATTCATATGGCAGAATAAATGGGTATCAAAAGCTGCTGTTATTTAGAAAAAGAACAATAAATGAAGAAGGTGTTTCCTTTAAAGAAATAAAACACATTATAAAGCTAAAATAATTGTAATATTATGTTAGGGCAAAAGGAATTAATAGCAATGTAAACAAAACAGTGAAAAAACAAAAATCCTTATATGGGTGAGATTTTATATGCTATTTATTTGAATACTTATATGCTTACTTACAATATAGACTATGAGAAAACTACTTTTACAAAGAGACTGTGTTCGTGTGTCTCAAACTGTTTGGAAAACGGGAAGTATATTCTCACGGTTTTTCTTTTGTTCTGCGCTAATATCTTATAGGATCTTTTGTGTTAAAAGGGAACAACCTTTCTCCTTCTCAACCTGCAATGGCATATTGTGAGGGGAAAAAAAAAGAACAAAGCAAAGAAAGGGTTAATGTGGTCTATTATAGAAAATAGCAGAAATATCAGAGTTGTCCCTTGAATGACTGAGGAGAAAGGTGCCCATAAATTGAGAGTAATTGTATCAAGATGGTTACTTTACAGTCATAGAAGACCTTAGACCACAGTAGGAAGTTAGGTACTTTGGAAGGATCACAGCAAAGCAGGAACTTCCGTGGCAGGTAAAAGTTGCTAATTGTCTATGAAAACTGAAGACTAGCATTGTATGTTAAATTTCTATTACTATGTAAGTAATCATTCTGTGATACCCCAAACATTCATTATAACTCTTATAACTTTGGTCATGTTTGGTCAATGGCATTTTGTAGGAAAGAACAGGGGTGTTATCTAGCACAGATGAAAATGGGACAGTGATAGATAGTTGAATAGCTGATGCTTCCAGTTAGTGAAAATAGAGTGTTGAGAGCATTGACTCTTCTGGTGGACTACTTGGAATCAAATCCCAGCATTTTGCTTCTTAACTGTATGACTTCAAGCAAATTACTCAACCTCAACGTGTTAGGTATCCTCATCTGTAAAATAGGGTTATTAGTAGGGCTACTGTGACTACTGTGTAGATTAATTCATACCAAGAATTTAGAAAGTGGCTGTCACATAGAAAGCACCTATTAAGTGATAGCTATTACGATTATTGCTAGAACCAAGAGCAATGAAGGCAAACAGAAGACAGCAGAGCAAGAGTGAAGCACAAAGTGACTCAAGAGTAGATGTGATTGGGCTTCCCTGGTGGCACAGTGGTTGAGAGTCCGCCTGCCGATGCAGGGGACATGGGTTTGTGCCCCAGTCCGGAAGATCCCACATGCTGCAGAGCGGCTGGGCCCGTGAGCCATGGCTGAGCCTGCGCGTCCGGAGCCCGTGCTCCACAGCGGGAGAGGCCACAACAGTGAGAGGCCCATGTACCGCAAAAAAAAAAAAAAAAAAACAGAGTAGATGTGATGAAACAAACTTGTTTTCCCAAAGTACACTGGAGGGAGGTGGTCCTGAAATGTCAGGGATAAGGAAGCAACACTTGGTGTAGTACAACCTATGCTGTGTGTTCATAAAACCATTTTCTTCCCCCCGCTGGGCTCAGAGGAAACTATATTTCTCTGCCTTCTGCTGTAAGTTTGAGTCTCTGGAAACAGACCTTGAGACAGATAGTGTTTGGAGTCAATGATATTTATGAATAATCTACGTTTGTGGAAGGGAGAGGGCAGAAGCAGGATTGGACAGTGAGAGAAGCCTGCATGGTGATTCTTCCACTGAAGTTTGTCATAATCCCCACACAGCATTGTTTTTCCCCATCCATACCTCAAATACCATAGGGTGTACCATGTTGTACAAGAGGCAGGGGTGCTTACATCACAACCTGGACCTATTGCAGTGTTTTCTAAGAGTTGTAGTCATATAGGGATGGAATATGCTGTCTCAGGGCCTAAAGATGTTCTTCAGTGTGGCACTTCATTCTGTGTGGCAGGAGGTGTAAAATTTAATGGTTTTACTTTGACTTTGGAGGGGATATCCAAGCATGCCCCTAAAAGCTTGAGAGATGTAAAATTAACTCCTGAAACTTCATTAAGTTTCTCTCTTGCTCTCTTGAGTGCATGCATATCACCAAGGCTTTCTGCATGCTAGCCACTTTTTGCTCATCTAGACTTCTTAGTAAAATATTATAGTGGATCTATGTGATGTTCCATAGGATGTCCAGATAGTTCAGCTCTCTTTGTGCTATATCCTGACGGATGGCAAATGCGTTAACAGAACCCTGGAGCAAAACAATGACTATTTTTGTTTATTCCATGTGAATGCAAACTACTAGAAAAGAATGCATTGGCCATACCACTGGCCACAAACCATGTACCTGAGGCTGTGATGATCTCCTCTTGCCCAGTGTCTATAATTGAGGCTACCACTTGGTTGAGTTTGCAGTAGTCCAGTATCATTATCCATGCAGGATCTGCAAAGGCCAGACTGGTAAATTAACTGGAAATATGTTGGAGACAACCACTCTAAACTGTTTATATCTTGAAAGGTAATATTAATTTTTGCCACACACCACCCAGGTTGCAAGATTGTTTTTAATTTACTAAGTTGGGTGATGTGAAATAGTTTCAGTGTCTTCCCCTTAGCTTTCCTCACTATATTAGCCTTTAGCGCCACAGTTCAAGCACCCAGTGTGGGTTTATGCCAGTTCCCAAGGATCTCGTTCCCATTTATGCATTCAGATACAACAGAAGTGACCACCAAGAGGGTTCACAGACGCAGTGCGCCCACTGTAAGCCAAAGCTCAGGCAGAGCGCTATTTATTACCTATTCCCTGTATGCCTCCACTCTAAAGGGAGAGGGATGCATGACACTTAGGGAGTCCTGGTATCGTTATCAACTTAGACAGTTCAACAGGCCTTAAAATGTTTGGAAATTCCTCTTTCACCAGTGTAACTGAGTGCATGGCTGTAAGTTGTTTTGGGGAAAAAATAACACAACCATTACTGTATATGCCTTCCCAAGTTATTGAACGTTTTTTGTGTGTGTGTGTGTTTCTCCTGCATGCAGGTCATGACTCCTTTTCAGTCAGTATATCCCAAGTCTGAGAACTAGCTCATGTCTGGGAGCTAAGCAACGGATCTTGACATTTTATTTCTTTTGATGGTACAAACGGAGTAATACTCTAGTTAGCTGCCCATATATTTTTGCCCCCATGTACTCATGCCCTATTAGCTATCTCCGAAGTTCAGTCAGACCTCCTTGGTTGCTACTCCCACCCTTAAGAAAATCACATCCATTTTTATGTTTTTATTTGATTTATTGCTCCCATTCCTATGATGTCCATTGTTATAGGGAAAAAGTGAGGGGAAAACACAGCTAAATACAGGACGGTAATGAAAAAAGATTATTAGAAAAGTGGTATCCAGGAGGTACCTAAGGACTTTCAAGAGGATGTAGGGGTATAGATAGTTTTAAGTCAAGCAATTTCCACATCCTCAACTACTGTGCATATTCCATCCTAAAATTGATTTGTATGAGAGACTGAGTATTAGGATCAAGGCATCACCTTGTTTCCCCACTTTCTTTTCACTTTCACCTTTCTCTTACTTTAAAAAAGAAAGGCTTCCCTTTCACTCATCATATTAGGGTTGTCCAGTGGTGTAAATACCTATAGGTCTAAAAATGGAACAATTTACAAATTTATGTTTATGAAGTTTACTCAGCAGTTACTTCTATAAAATAAGAAAGAAATAGAATTGATATTGTTTTTACTCATGCTAGCAATAAGTAATATCCATCTACAGATACATAACCCAATTGAAGAAGCAAAAAACATAACCCATTCATCTCATTTAGGAATACACTTCCAATATGTTTTTAAACTTTAGTTGATAGATTTTTTTCCCCAAAATCCGTAAAATATGAATGTTGCTTTGATTATTTACAACTAACATTCATAACTGGTAACAAAACAAGAAAATTCAGCATTTAGAGCTTTATGGTGATAAATCATTTATAAAAATAATGTCAATTTAGGTATTTTGTTGCAGAAACATGTAACGGTGATCAATAAAAGACTTTCAAATATAAAATATCTCATACTACGATAGGATTATGTGGAGGAAGTGCAATGTTAATGTGATTTCAAGAAGAAAACGAATAATAGAAAATTCCTGTGAAATAAGAGCTTTGTTTATGCATTGTTTTTCACAATGGTGTGGTTGTATCAGATCATTATGGTATTTGGATAATAAGAGATATTTTAAAAGACAGATGTAATTGCTTTATTTTAAAATGTCAATGTATGTAATATACCAGAAATTATACCTTTTGCAACTGCTTAAACTTAGATTTTAAAAAATGGGTATCCCATTATCAATTTGCAATGACTAAAAAGTTTTTCAAAATCCCGTTAGAGGAGATATGAACAAAAGGTATGAAGACCATTGAAACAGGGACTACATGATCAAAGAAAAAAAACAGTGTGTCTTTATCTACGTTTCCATTATTGGAAGTGTTTGAAGAGCCATTAAATTACATCAAACTATTCTGCTTGCATATCTTCTATTTTGCATAACAAAGTTCATTGTTCACTATTCAATTTCAGTATATGTTCAGGCCAGTGGAGAAACATAGACATTTCCTTATTGTTAGCTTTTATATATGGTTCAATATTGCAGATAAAACTAAACAGGATACAAATTATAAGAAGTTGAAATACAATGAACATACTGAAACTTAGTAGAATTTTAAATGTAGATATTTTACTTTTAGAGAAAGAGAACAAAGAAATGGGACTATGCCAGTTTACTTTTAAAAATTTCCATGCGTAGATAACTTGCATGCGACATTCCTTATGTGCATCTCAGTGAATCTATGTGCGTGTGTGTGTGTGTGTGTGTGTACTCCAGTGAATCTGTGTGCATATGTGTGTGTGTGTATGTACTCCAGTGAATCTATGTGTGCATATGTGTGTGTGTGTGTGTGTGTGTGTACTCTTGCCTGCCTGTAATGTTGTCTTTTTTCTCTCTCCACTATAAAAGAACAAAAACTGGAGATCTGTTTGAGTATTTATAAATTTTCTTCAGTTTTTCGTATGCTTTTTAAGATTTATACTTGAAATTGTATTCAGTACTCCAAACCTTTATTTTAAACTTGATAATAGAATTTACTATATTTCAAGTTAGTTTTTAATATACTATATGCTCATGTGAAAGAGAATGATAGATATCTCTCATTTCTATCTTGTCTTCACTACAAGGTTCCCTCCTCTTGAGTATGTATCTTTGTAACTGACTTTTATTTCAATATGTCTATGAAGAAGTAACAACATTTAGGCAAGCTCACTATTAACATTATAACACTTCTTCAGAAACTACATCCAACTCATTCATATCTTTATTTTGTTTTCAAACCAATTCAAAACTTTGAAAGTTCAATCAATCCTAAACATTCTAGTTTTTAAAAGTTTATCTACTAACGTGACATTCAGTTATTTTTCTGATAATTTTATTAAGTAAAACTATAACTTATTTAGCAAATTATTTGTTTTATATTACAAGTTTGTGTACTGCTTCTGATTTATTTATGTATCCTCCACTTATCTAAATGGAGATAGTTGTTCTCATAAATACACGACCTGTTTCGTCAGCTAGGAATACCTCACCACCACAACTTTTGTCCAAAAGTTACCTAGTCTGTATGCTAGCTCCTTCCTTCAAGCTTCGCTTGATGCATTGCCCCATAACCAAGCCCCCCAGTTGAAAATAATACTTCTTCTGAACTCTGGAGTTGAAATACTTTTACTCTTAACCCTCAAAGCCCTAATTTTTGCTTTGTATTGTGAGACAGTACTTTCTACACAGAAATATAATATTTAGGCACACATTCCATATATCAGTCTATACGTTTCTGAAGGCAGAATCAATGTGGAGCTCATCTGTATTCCCAACAGCTCCATAGTATACTCTCATGTGCTATGTATGACGCTAAAGAATTATTCAGTGGATCAGTAAAACTCAACAGATAGATAAATGATGCCGGTCCTGTTAAATCTCAGTGTTCCCTAAACTCTACGCAGTGCTCTGTGGTGACCTAAATGGGAAGGAAATCCAAAAAAGAGGGGATATATGTATACGTATAGCTGATTCACTTTGCTGTACAGCAGAAACGAGCACAACATTGTGAAGCAAATATACTCCAATAAAAATTAATTTTAAAAAAACCCTCAATGTTCCCTAATAGTTTTCCAATCCTAAATGTTAATTATAAGAATATATGTCTCTTTTATCATTTTTTTTAATCTCAAAGAATGAACACTTTTTTTTAATTGAAATATGTAAATTTCCTCTCAGGTATTTGTAAGCAGTTGTTTAAGTGCCATTCAGGACCCAGACAAATTTATAAAGAAAGTAAAGTGCTCAAATTGCTTAGAGTTTCCATAAAATGTTCTTTAGTTGTTACCCTCCCTTAGGAATCTAGCCCGGTTCCCTTTCCAGCTGGCTTCATTAAAAAAAGAACAAAAAATGGGTTTCCCTGGTGGCGCAGTGGTTGAGAGTGCGCCTGCCAATGCAGGGGACACGGGTTTGTGCCCCGGCCTGGGAAGATCCCACATGACGTGGAACGGCTGGGCCCATGAGCCATGGCTGCTGAGCCTGTGCGTCCGGAGCCTGTGCCCTGCAATGGGAGAGGCCGCAACAGTGAGAGACCCGCGTAACGCAAGCAAAAGAGAAAAGAACAAAAACAAAATCGAAAAGAAACTTCTATTTCACACAACATGAAATATTTATGACTAAATAAAATATCATAACTTTTCCAGTAAGTTTACTAAATAATTAATCACCAATTATGGAAGTTCAGGCAACAGGAAACAATAATACTAATAGCATTACTATATTATTATTACTAATAATAAAATTAGTCAGAGTTTACTGTTTATAAGGTATTATATTAAATCCTCTGCATAAATTATCTCATTTAATACTCACGGCAATACTTTTACCATCTCCATTTTCCATAGAAAGAAACAGGTCCACAATGCCAAACTTTCTCTCTTTTTCCTCTGATTTTTTGAGGACAAAATTTCTCTATATATCCTCTAGCTTACGTGGTTTTTTTCTTTTGCTTCTCCACAGCAGGGAAATGAGTTACCAGGTTAGGAAAGATAGACTTCAGTTCAAATTTATAAATTGGGCAATGATAATCTGTCATCCCTAAAGTTTGGGAATTCCTACTCTTTCTGCATGCTTTCTCAGCTTCCTCCCCTCAGTGAAAGGTGGTAACCCTAAGTAACTCCTCCCTTAAGACCCATCCTTTCCCTTGTGTGGGCTAAACTGGTGTAGTTAAGAGGATCATGGAGAGGGCAGACAGCAGAAGCAAGAAGAATTACAATCCTGCAGCCTGTGGAACAAAAAGAACATTCATAGAAAGACAGACAAGATGAAAAGGCACAGGGCTATGTACCAGATGAAGGAACAAGATAAAAACCCAGAAAAACAACTAAATGAAGTGGAGATAGGCAACCTTCCAGAAAAAGAATTCAGAATAATGCTAGTGAAGATGATTCAGGACCTGGGAAAAAGAATGGAGGCAAAGATCAAGAAGATGCAAGAAATGTTTAACAAAGACCTGGAAGAATTAAAGGGCAAACAAACAGAGATGAACAATACAATAACTGAAATGAAAACTACACTAGAAGGAATCAATAGCAGAATAACTGAGGCAGAAAAACGGATAAGTGACCTGGAAAACAGAATGGTGGAATTCACAGCCACGGAACAGAATAAAGAAAAAGAATGAAAAGAAATGAAGACACCTAAGAGAATTCTGGGCTGGGACAACATTAAATGCAACAACATTCGCATTACAGGGATCCCAGAAGGAGAAGAGAGAGAGAAAGGACCAGAGAAGCTATTTGAAGAGATTATAGTCGAAAACTTCCCTAACATGGGAAAGGAAGTAGCCAACCAAGTCCCAGAAGTGGAGAGAGTCCCAGGCAGGATAAACCGAAGAAGAAACACACTGAGACATATAGTAATCAAATTGGCAAAAATTAAAGACAAAGAAAAATTATTAAAAGCAGCAAGGGAAAAACGACAACATAAAAGGGAACTCCCATAAGGTTAACAGCTTATTTCTCAGCAGAAACTCTACAGGCCAGAAGGGAGTGGCATGATATACTTAAAGTGATGAAAGGAAAGAAGCTACAACCAAGATTACTGTACCAGGCAAGGATCTCATTCAGAAGATTGAGAAGATTTGATGGAGAAATCAAAAGCTTTACAGACAAGCAAAAGCTAAGAGAATTCAGCACCACCAAACCAGTTCTACAACAAATGCTAAAGGAACTTCTCTAAGTGGGAAACACAAGAGAAGAAAAGGACCTACAAAAACAAACCCAAAACAATTAAGAAAATGGTCGTAGGAACATACATATCGCTAATTACCATAAACGTGAATGGATTAAATGCTCCAACCAAAAGACACAGGCTTGCTGAATGGATACAAAAACAAGACCCTTATATATGCTGTCTACAAGAGACCCACTTCAGACCTAGGGACACATTCACACTGAAAGTGAGGGGGTGGAAAAAGATATTCCATGCAAATGGAAATCAAAAGAAAGCTGGAGTAGCAATATTCATGTTAGATAAAATAGACTTTAATATACAGAATGTTACAAGAGACAAGGAAGGACATAATGATCAGGGGATCAATCCAAGAAGAAGATATAACAATTATAAATATATATGCACCCAACACAGGAGCACCTCAATACATAAAGCAACTGCTAACAGCTATAAAAGAGGAAATCGACAGTAACACAGTAATAGTGGGGGACTTTAACACCTCACTTACACCAATGGACAGATCATCCAAAAAGAAGATAAATAAGGAAACACAAGCTTTAAATGACTCAATAGACCAGATAGATTTAATTGATATTTGTACGACATTCCATACAAAAACAGCAGATTACACTTTCTTCTCAAGTGTGCACAGAATATTCTCCAGGACAGATCACATCTTTGGTCACAAATCAAGCCTCAGTAAATTTAAGAAAATTGAAATATAGCAAGCATCTTTTCTGACCACAGCGCTATGAGATTAGAAATGAATTACAGGGAAAAAAACGTAAAAAACACAAACACATGGAGGCTAAACAATACGTTACTAAATAACCAAGAGATCACTGAAGAAATCAAAGAGGAAATCAAAAAAATACCTAGAGACAAATGACAATGAAAACACGATGATCCAAAATCTATGGGATGCAGCAAAAGCAGTTCTAAGAAGGATGTTTATAGCTATACAAGCCTACCTCAAAAAACAAGAAAAATCTCAAACAATCTAACCTTACACATAAAGGAACTAGAGAAAGAAGAACAAACCAAACCCAAAGTTAGCAGAAGGAAAGAAATCATAAAGATCACAGCAGAAATAAATGAAATAGAAGCAAAGAAAACAATAGCAAAGATCAATAAAACTAAAAGCTGGTTATTTGAGAAGATAAACAAAATTAATAAACCATTAGCCAGACTCATCAAGAAAAAGAGGGAGGGGACTCAAATCAATAAAATTAGAAATGAAAAGGGAGAAGTTACAACAGACACTACAGAAATACAAAGCATCCTAATAGACTACTACAAGCAACTGTATGCCAATAAAATGGACAACCTGGAAGAAATGGACAAATTTTTAGAAAGGTATAACCTTCCAAGACTGAACCAGGAAGAAATAGAAAATATGAACAGACCAATCACAAGCAATGAAATTGAAACTCTGGTTAAAAATCTTCCACCAAACAAAAGTCCAGGACCAGCTGGCTTCGCAGGTGAATTCTACCAAACATTTAGAGAAGAGCTAACACCCATCCTTCTCAAACTCTTCCAAAAAATTGCAGAGGAAGGAACACTCCCAAACTCATTCTATGAGGCCAACATCACCCTGATACCCGAACCAGACAAAGATACTGCAGAAAAAGAAAATTACAGACCAATATCACTGATGAATATAGATGCAAATGTCCTCAACAAAATACAAGCAAACAGAATCCAACAACACATTAAAAGGATCATACACCATGACCAAGTGTGGTTTATCCCAGGGATGCAAGGATTCTTCAATATACGCAAATCAATCAATGTGATACACCATATTAACAAACTGAAGAATAAAAACCGTATGATCATCTCAATAGATGCAGAAAAAGCTTTTGACAAAATTCAACACCCATTTATGATAAAAACTCTCCAGAAAGGGGGCATAGAGGGAACCTACCTCAACATAATAAAGGCCATATACAACAAACCCACAGCAAACATCATTCTCAATGGTGAAAAACTGAAACCATTTCCTCTAAGATCAAGAACAAGACAAGGATATCCACTCTTGCCAGTTTTGGAAGTCCTAGCCACAGCAATCAGAGAAGAAAAAGAAATAAAAGGAATACAAATTGAAAAAGAAGTAAATCTGTCACTGTTTGCAGATGACATGATACTATACATAGAGAATCCTAAGGATGTCACCAGAAAACTACTAGAGCTAATCAATTAATTTGGTAAAGTTGCAGGATACAAAATTAATGCACAGAAATCTCTTGCATTCCTGTACACTAATGATGAAATATGTGAAAGAGAAATTAAGGAAACACACCCATTTACCACTGCAACAAAAAGAATAAAATACCTAGGAATAAACCTACCTAGGGAGACAAAAGACCTGTATGCAGAAAACTGTAAGACACTGATGAATGAAATTAAAGATGATACAAACAGATGGAGAGATATACCATGTTCTTGGATTGGAAGAATCAATATTATGAAAATGACTATACTACCCAAAGCAATCTACATATTCAATGCAATCCCTCTCAAATTACCAATGGCATTTTTTACAGAACTAGAACAAAAAATCTTAAAATTTGTATGGAGACACAAAAATCCTCGAATAGCCAAAGCAGTTTGATGGAAAACAGTGGAGCTGGAGGAATCAGACTCCACGACTTCACACTGTACTACAAAGCTACAGTAATCAAGACAGGATGGGACTGGCACAAAAACAGAAATATAGATCAATGCAACTGGATAGAAAGCCCAGAGATAAAGCCACACACCTATGGTCAATTAATCTATGACAAAAGAGGCAAGGATACACAATGGAGAAAAAACAGTCTCTTCAATAAGTGGTGCTGGGGAAACTGGACAGAGCCATGTAAAAGAATGAAATTAGAACACTCCCAAACACCTTACACAAAAATAAACTCAAAATGGATTAGAGACCTAAATATAAGACCGGACACTATAAAACCCTTAGAGGAAAACATAGGAAGAACAGTCTTTGAGGTAAATCACAGCAAGATCTTTTTTGATCCACCTCCTAGAATAATGGAAATAAAAACAAAAATAAACAAATGGGACCTAATGAAACTTCAAAGCTTTTGCACAGCAAAGGAAACCATAAACAAGACCAAAAGACACCCCTCAGAATGGGAGAAAATATTTGCAAACGAATCAGTGGGCAAAGGATTAATCTCCAAAATATATAAACAGCTCATGCATCTCAATATTAAAAAAAACAACCCAATCCAAAAACGGGCAGAAGACCTAAATAGACATTTCTCCAAAGAAGGCATACAGATGGCCAAGAAGCACATGAAAAGCTACTCAACATCACTAATTATTAGGGAAATGCAAATCAAGACTACAACGAGGTATCACCTCACACCCGTTAGGATGGGCATCATCAGAAAATCTACAAACAACAAATGCTGGAGAGAATGTGGAGAAAAGGGAACCCTCTTGCACTGTTGGTGGGAATGTAAATTGATACAGCCACTATGGAGAACAGTATGGAGGTTCCTTAAAAAACTACAGATAGATTTACCATATGATCCAGCAATCCCAGTACTGGGCATATACCCAGAGAAAACCATAATTCAAAAAGACACATGCACCCCAATATTCATTGCAGCTCTATTTACAATAGCCAGGTCGTGGAAGCAATCTAAGTGTCCATCATCGGATGAATGGATAAAGAAGATGTGGCACATATATACAATGGAATATCACTCAGCCATATAAAGGAACGAAACTGGGTCATTTTTGAGACGTGGATGCATCTAGAGACTGTCATACAGAGTGAAGTAAGTCAAAAAGAGAAAAATAAATATCGTATATTAACGCATATATGTGGAACCTAGAAAAATGGTACAGATGAACTGGTTTGCAGGGCAGAAATTGAGACACAGATGTAGAGAACAAACTTTTGGACACCAAGCATGGAAAGTGGCAGGGGGTGTGGGTGGTGATGTGATGAATTGGGCAATTGGGATTTACATGTATACACTAATATGTATAAAATTGATGACTAATAAAAAAAAAAGAGTATCATGAAGCTCATTATTGCCACACAGTTAATCCATATTCTCCAGCCCAGCTCTTAGCAGTAATTAAGCTGATATCTTCACCTGCCTAACTCTGGTGACTCAATCATTATTATTTATGGACACTCATAAAACTACAAAATTTACAGATATCAAAGAACCAATACTCAAACCCAAAGACTCTCAGTCCAAAGACTTCATGACCTCATGTTTATAAGGATATTATCTTCTAATACTAGGAGAGCAGGAGTTAGCAGAGAACTGAAGTTTCATTATTGCTCCCACACTCTGAATGTATTTCTAGGAGAAACTTCTTTTAGACTATTTTCTTGAGGATGCTACTTCTTAAACCCTTCTGCTTTAAAATGTGTATTCTATTTCGTTTTTATTTTGATTGTATGAAAAAGAATCCAGCAAACAAAGGAGGTGGGGGATCTTCCAGATGTCTGACAAGATGTTAAAGAATGTTTTATAAATAACCATTAAGCTTCTGTATTAATTGGGAGAGGCCAAAATGCTATGAAATATGGACCCTAAAATATATAAATGTATACTTGACTAACCCAGAGGATATTTCACAGTCTCGTAAGTGTCCAACGGGTAGGTTCCTTTCTTCACTGAGATTCAGCAAACATGGTTCTTTCCATCTTGTGTTTCTACCATTATCTGAGCCAGTGATATTCAATAGTGTGTTCTGCAGTGATGAGAATGTAGCTACTAAACTTTTGAAATGTGGCTGGTATGAATGAGGAACTTAATTTATAATTGTATCTAATTTTAATTACTTTAGATTTAAATAGCCACATATGGCTAAGGCTACTGTATCAGACAGCAAGTTCTTAGGCCTTGTCATTTTAAATACCTAGTAAAAGGAAGGAGAAAAAAGGAAAGGAAAAGGCATATTTCTTTTTTCAAAGCCTTGACCCAGAAGTGACCCTCATTTTTCCACTCAAATTCCATTGATGAAAACTAGTCACATGGTCACACCTAGATAGTTACGTACAAATATAGGCTTATTCTCGCCAGCTGTTTCTCAGGGCTGTACACTGTAGAGGGGGCAACTGGTTTTATTAGCCAGTGGAGGTCTCCCATGCACTTGACTAAAAATAATTTACAGATTGTTTTCCCTAAAAATGTTAATATTAAAATAAGGAAAAATTAGAAGTATGGAGTTAGAAGAATGACAAGTCATGGTTGGTGATGGCTATGGTCTTTTTCTACCTTTCTGTTCTAACTGCATAAGAAAGAAAAATTATATGAGGAGAGAAAATTGATATAAAGCTCCAAAGAGAAGAAGACATCTAGGGCTTTCTGGAGCTTATTTATGAATCCCCTAAGGCAAATTAATCTCATTTCTGTAATAAGCTGCAAACAGATGACTGAAGGCGTTTGATGCTACTGAATCCTCTAAGTAGTCATGAAGTTGCAGAACTGACGGAAGTTGTGCTTAAGCAAAAGGACGCAGTAGTATCGATATCCCAACACATAAGTAGTACAAAAGTAGAAGTTTTCACAAAGGAATAAGAAATAGCAGAAGCAAAAAAAGAGTCAGGGAAGTTTAAAAGACATTTAAAGAAGGAAGACTGCTTATTAGGCTATCTGGCTATTCTTGGATCATTCACTCACTAGTAGAGTGGCGTGGGATAATTTCCTTAACTTCTCTCAGCACAATTTTGTCTTCTGTATGATTAAGGTATTAATATTACCCATTAATCATAATTCAGTTACACCAGATGGAGATCAACTAAGGTTAACTTATACAAAGAAGGTAATTTATTAGTTCATGCAACTGTGGAAAGACAGGCTGGAGTATTCAGCAAACTAAAACTGTATTATTTGGGAATCTTTCTCTTTCTCAGCATTCATACTGATGAGTGTGGTTGTCCAAGTCTGGGTCATGTGGCTATTCAGTGATCAGGGCAGTTTATCGTGATTTGTAGCTCAATGAGAACCATATGCCATGGGAAAAGATGAGAGTAAGAAAAAAAAAAGACAAAACAAAAAAGATGTGCAGTAAACTAAACAATTGCTAATGGTCTATATAATTATAAAATTCTGAATCTATGATGTACTTTTACCAATTAAATTTCACCAGGCAAAAGTCACGTTCATGTTCACAAGTATTCAGTTTCTTTAAACCAGCTCTACATGACATCTATTTGCTAGTGCAAGCAAAGAGATTGATTCATTACACTCTAATTTTCAGTTTCACGAGATTCTTATTTTATAATGTATCTCTTGGTCTAAACATCCTAACTCAGCTATCACTTTCCTAATGTGCTTAATTTACTATCTATGCTTTATTAAAATATTAAAATCTTAGTACACCTTTATAAAACTAATGGCTTTTATTTTACTTGACAAATAAGCAGATAAGGAGGTATATTTAAAGTGGTAGAACAGTATGATATATTCATTAGTATAAAACTTTTCAGAATAGAGCAGCCCCTGAGTTGTAATGTAAGAACCCTGTCTATAATGCTGGAAGTTCAACCACTGGAAATCGATTCTTAAAGCTAGGATATTGTCCCCTATTATTAATCCATTCCTTCAATGTGTATTGAACATCTGACACTGCCCTAGTTGCTTGAATATAGCACTGAATAAACCTGAGAGAGGGTGGGATAGGGAGGGTGGGAGGGAGATGCAAGAGGGAGGGGATATGGGGATATATGTATACATATAGCTGATTCACTTTGTTATACACCAGAAACTAACACACCATTGTAAAGCAATTATACTCCAATGAAGATGTTTAAATAAATAAATAAACCCGAGAGAAATCTTTGCCCCTGTAGAGCTTACATTTTGGTGGGTGTGAGGGGAGAGTAGTAATACACTGGTACCATTCTAAGAATTGAACATCCAGATCCCTACAGGAAACATGTAGAAAAGAGATAAATGAAATAGAATTCAATTTAAGGTACACTCAGCAGTGGGCCTGTGGCTAAAGTGGCGAGTGCATATCCCAACTCGAGATGTTCAAATAAATTCAATTTTTTAAGCATTGTACCAGGCAAACAAAACCCAGCTACTTCTGAAATCAGATAATGGGTAGCCAGCTCTAGATTCCTGCTTCATGTCTTAATGTGAATTATAGCAACTGAATACAGTCTCTCCCTGGTCAGGAAAGGAAATGCCATTTGCTCTAATCTCCTCCAATGGAACATTTCTATTTGCTGCTCCATTTTCTCTAAACATCTTACCTTTTGTGAGGACAACCCTCCTTTCTCTTCAGATTATCTAAAAATGGAGACATTTCTACGAAGAGTCTTATCCAAAAAATGAGGCAAAAAATGAAATAATCAAAATAGAAAGGGAAAGACAAAAACAGTGAAATTGGTAAATTGAGGAAAAAGTACCTATTCCTAAAGGAATGAAAATCTGGCCAGAGTTTGACCTGGCTGACATAGTTTACTGAACATGGCAGTCCAGTTCCTCTCCTTGACTCAACCTTGTCTGAGCTCCATCCAGCTATGCAGATTCTTAACCTGAAATAGACTCAGATTTGCTATATTTCTATGCCCCTTAGAAAAAATGCAGCCCCTGTTAGGTGGCTTAATGCTTTCTTTCAGCTGCAGTTCCTGTGTTGTCTACATTAGCCCTCAGCTGTTCTCCAGTTGGTACCATAGCCCCTCTTGGTCCTTGCACTTTGAATGATACAGTGTCTATCAGATGTCTACTGAGGATTCAGGCAATTCTTTACTGATATTATGTTTGGCTACTTGGCTCTTCTTGGAGACTCCTACAGCTCCAGGCTTTGGAAAGTCATCCTCACCCATTTTTCTCCCCCTCTCTGGTTTGCTTCTAATATATTTATGAGTAATTTCATAAGGCATGCCATATCCTTAGGAAAAACTTTGTCTCTGCAGTTGTTATCCTTCACTAAATTCCAGTCATATTTTCCAGTGATAATACTGCATCTTATCTATTTCAAACTCTGGCCTTCAAACAGAGATCAAAGTTGATAGTGAGTAGCAGGAAAGACCATGCTGAAAAAAAAGTGCCATACAGGAAAGAAGGATGGCACTAATGACAAATATTGTCAGGCCCCAGTTAATTCACTATATTCACAGTGATAGATAAATCATAGCTTCCTTAATGCTTAATCTAAACTTTTTTTTAGAAATGGATTAAATTTAATGTGGTGCACCACTAGTTTTTTTTTATTTCATTGAGCTGTAATCAACATATTACATTATATTAGTTTCAGGTGTACAAAATAAAGATTTGATATTTGTATATGTTGCACAACGATCACCACAGTAAGTCTAGTTAATATCCATCACCATACATAGTTACAGGACTTCTCTTGTAATGAGAACTTTTAAGATTTACTCCCTTAGTAAATTTCAAATATGCAACACAGTATTATTAACTATAGTCACCATGCTGTGTATCACATCCCCATGACTTATTTCTTGTTTACTTTGTAACCGGAGGTCTCTGATTTCCTTCACACACCTCCCCAAATACACACAACCACCAATCTGTTCTCTGCATCTATGAGCTTGTTTCTTTTTTTAAAAATATATTCCACATATAAGTAAGATCATTAGGTATTTGTCTTTCTCTGACTTATTTCACTTAGCATATTGCCTCAGGGTCCATCTATTTTGTTGCAAATGGAAAGATTTAAATAACAGATCGTTTCCCTGATATGGAAATGAGCCTCAGCTGGGTCTGCTTCAGGGGCTGTGCAGCTGCTTCTGCATAAAAACAGCAATAAGTGGAGACTTCCCCACCAACACAATTTCCTGCTTTCCTCAAGAGTCATTGTATAGTCTCTGTCCTCTGCTTTCTAAGTAGAGAAGGAAATGGTCGCTCCTGGAATCAACTCTGCTCAGACCAGTTTTCCAGCTTCCTGTAACTTTTTAAGTAAGCATGAATCTACCCCAAACCTTGTACTAATGGGAGAGCTTCTGCTGCTGGAAGTGGACTGCTTTTCTGAAAATGAGTTCAGTCCTTTGAAAAATACAGAGTTAAGGAAGACTCTTAAAGATGACCCTTTCTTCTACTGTTTCTATCCATATGTAACTCTGCAAATGAAACCATCTGCTTCACAACCATAGTCAAGGCCTCAACATGGTTTCTCTCACTAATTTTAGTTTAGGAGCTTCATCTTACCCGTGGTACATATAAATTCTTGTTATACCCAGATTCTTAGACATTCCTGTAAGGCCAACTGGCCTGAGGCAGGGGAACACAATCAGATTCACAGGTTGCATCAGACCACCCAGTTCCAGAAACTGACCTGGAGACTTTCCGGACCACCCAGTTCCAGGAACTGACCTGGGGACTCGGCACCCGGACCAGCCTTACCGCCTTCGAGGGGCGGGACTAACGGTCCCCCAGGATACCCGAAAAGGCCACCAAATAAGGAATACCCCGCGCCCTCCCAGATTCACCACACCCGTTTCCTTTCTTCTCCTATAAAATCTTGCCCAGCCCTGGCCCGGGTGCGACTTCTCTGGCCCCTTTCTCTCGGACCAGTGAACCTCGCCCGGGAGCGCTCCCTAATAAAGCTCACTAGAAGCTTTCCTCTGTTTCGCGGTGCTGTTTGTTAAGGTCCGACCTTGCAATTCCAGGCTAGTCCTGACATGCTGTAGAGTCACAAATGCAATATTACTACATTCAGAAGTACAAAGGAAACATGGCTTCCTTTTCTTAATCTTCCTCATCATTTCGTCCCACACACAAAGACACTTTTTCACGGCACAGGCAATTTGCTCCTATTCATCTTTCATTGCATACAAGGCTCAAACTTACAACGCCTGGAGTTCCAGACCCCCTAATTTCTGGTTTGCCTTAGATATAGGGTAAATTCCTTCCTAACATATTAGCCAAGCATAGGGCTGACTTCTCTGACTCACCTCGGAGGGCATGTGGGTATTTGTTCATCCCTGTCTTCTCCTACCCTTATTGTCCCTCCCCAAATCAAGTATGTCCCATGAACACCTAATCAGACTCTTTGTCTAACCATGCTATGATACAATTAATTGCTTTGCTACAGACCCCTGCTGCATGCCTAAGTAGGTTCCAGGGTATACTAGGATTAGGAGGTTCTCTGTAAGACAACGTTTAACAAAAGACCATCTCTCCTTTTTCTTCTCCCTAACCTAAGCCAGGTCCCTTCAGGGATGGAGAGAGAAGAAAAAAGTCATATGTACCTCACCCTTGGCTTCCTCTTCTTCTCTCCTTTGTTTCTCTTCCTTTTCTTTCCAGCTGGCATCCAGAAGGGAAAGTGTGGGCTTCCCCCGACCCTGCTTTTTTTCCTTTGTGGTGAGGATTCCTCTCACACCATATTATTCCTTTTTTTCTAAAGCCACCAAGTTTCATGGCTCATCATTAGTTGTGGAAGGCATAGTTTCAGTACACTATGAAAGAAATGTCTAAGCTCTAGTAGGTCTAGTTAGTTCACCGTGCCTGGTTCTTGACTTGTTAAAAGTGTGTGAGATTGAGAAACCTATTTTCCCTTCAGAAAGGCTGTTTTTCTGCCCATTTTTATGAGGAGAGGCAAATTTTAGAGTCAAAGCTGTTATTTGACCTCTTTATTCTTAGTGGCACATACTCCCTTATTTCCTCTCCTGTTGGATGATAAGTTTTGTGGTTCAACCTTGGAAGTGGATAAAAAGGAAGGTGATTGAAGGAGAAGTGAAAATATGTCAGTTGAAATATTAAAAATATTAGACCCATTTCGAAAATTTTAACTATTTAACAAGTGCCTGTAAGATAGATGCTGACTAGAAGCTTTATGTAATGAAGCTTTAATTAATCTGAACTCTACAACATTGTCAGTTATCTGGTGTGGGCTTCATTTCCACCTTAGTGTCACATGTTCCAATAGGATATATATTTCAAAGTGAATCTATTGTATTGCCCTAGAGGCATTCAGGGCTTTGCCTAGCGAAAAGATAGAATATTCTGTTTGAGAAGAAAGAAAGGGGTGGGGAGGAATAAGGAAGAGAGAGAGAGAGACAGAGAGAGAGAGGAGGGAAGAAAAGAGAAAGAAGGAAGGAAGAAAAGAAAAGAAAACTCTTGAGTAACTTCCTTTGTGCTCAGAGTTCCCCTGATTTGAGCCAATCTTATTCTCTATTTTTCCGTTATGTAAAGGCTATGCTCCCACACATATTACTCAAGACGGTCAAATGTGCATTATTATTATTACTACTCCCATTTTATCCCATTATATGAAAATTATTTAAAAGCTGGAGAGAATTCCACAGAGGTGAACTTGATAAGATTCATTATGTAGAAAGCATCTTCAACAGCCAGTCAGCCCTACACAAGGAGGAACAAAATGTGGTAACCTTCTGGATATGCTGGGCTAGGAATCACCTTGAAACCATTGTGATCTTAAGATACTCTCCCTATAAACTCCTCTTACATACTTGCTGTACCTCTAGGTTAAAACTCCCCAAGTGCATAACTGACACTCAAATTGCATTTGTAACGTACTAAGAAAAAAGTGAATCAAGGAACTTGCTCTATAGGAAGGAGGACTTTCTCAAGTCATATTTATTTTCAGAAAGAAAAACTCTCAAATTATTTTTAGCATTGATTTCTTTCACTGTAATCTATGTCCATCTATTTGATTACAGGATTGCAGACAATATCATTTTGAGCTTAGTTTATATTATTATATTTAGTGTGCTCAAAAATTTAAGATGTCAGCAGAACAGCTGTGTATAGGAATGCCTGTTCTCTGCCCTCCTGACTCAACTTTCCTTTTAGACACAATGTATTTTCCTTGGGGAGAGAGAAAAAAATAAAAAAAGTAAAACTACTAATTTTTTTCTCAAAATTTGTAAAGCTTTGGTATCAAAATCAAGCATTTCCAGAACTCATTTACATCTGCGTTATACTGTGCTGTGCCCCAGTTTGTCCATATAGCCATTCTGCTCCATTTTCTACACTTCTCTGCATTGCTCTGTCCAGGGAGGCTGACCTCTGTGGTGGCTGTGACTCTCTTGATGTCAGCGTAGGCCCTGTATTACCACTTGCTGCTTCCCTACACCCTGTCCACAACTTTGACTTGAGACCCCTTTTATTAAATCCTTTTTAACTACTCCTTTATTTCTTGCCAGAACCTTGATAATAAGCATGGTTATATAAAGTATTAAACACATGGGCAAACTTTATTATTTAAAATAAATGTGTTATTTCCTATTAAATAAAATCTTGTGACTATATAGAACTACAGAAAATTTGTTTCAAAGAATAGTGTTGACGGAGGGGAAATTTCCCTTCTTTCCCTTTTAGTTCTTTTGGCTGGCAATTAAAATGACATAAGGCAGATTGACAGGAGGAAATCAAATTTATTACGTGCTTACAGGGAATCCACATAAGTATGAAGAATTCCAAAGATAGCAAGGCAAGGTGATATATATATATACATATATGTATGTATAGATGTATTGTGGACTAAGGAGAAGGAGGTAGGAGTATGAAGTTTCAAGGGGAAGTAAGGTAAGTCACAGGAAGATTAAAAAGAGTTAATGGGGGCTTCCCTGGTGGCGCAGTGGTTGAGAGTCCACCTGCTGATGCAGGGGACACGGGTTCGTGTCCCGGTCCGGGAGGATCCCACATGCTGTGGAGCGGCTGGGCCCGTGAGCCATGGCCGCTGAGCCTGCGCGTCTGGAGCCTGTGCTCCGCAACGGGATAGGCCACAACAGTGAGAGGCCCGTGTACTGCAAAAAAAAAAAAAGAGTTAATGGTTGGCAATCAAATGTTTGCTGGGCCACACAGAGAGGACCCTGATCAAATGGGCTTTGCTAGGATCCTTCCTGTCTACCACACTTAATACATAATGTACTATAGTTATCTGTGGTGATAGCTTCTTTCTGGGACAGGCTTCTTATCATAAATTCTTTCAGGCAGTAAAGGGGAAGTTCAAAGTTTCTTCCTGTGCCTTTTGGGCCTGGCTTCTTTTCAGCTCAAAATAATCCCCATGCCAGAGTGGCACATATTGGGGTGGCCTGCCTTTAGCCTTATCAGTAGCAATTATCCATTTTAGAGTAACTGACTGTCAGATTTAATGCTGTTTTTCTCATAAATCTTAAGCTGTAATGCCAAGTTAAATATTCTTACATATATATAATTAATATTCTTTACATCTTGAAACTGACTAAGGAAGTGTGCTTGGTTTAAATAGTTTCTAAAGAAGAGAGTAAATGATTAACTCCTTTTTATAGCAAGATGTAGGCTTTAAAGCACCAAAGCCTAAACTCTCAAATTAGAGGTTGAGGGCTTCCCTGATGGCACAGTGGTTAAGAATCCGCCTGCCAATGCAGGGGACACGGGTTCGAGCCCTGGTCCAGGAAGGTCCCACATGCCTCAGAGCAACTAAGCCCGTGTGCCATAACTACTGAGCCCATGTGCCACAACTACTGAAGCCTGTGCACCTAGAGCCTTTGCTCCCCAACAAGAGAAGCCACCACAGTGAGAAGCCCACGTACTGCAACAAAGAGCAGCCCCCGCTCTCTGCAAGTAGAGAAAGCCTGCATGCAACAACGAAGACCCAACGCAGCCAAAAAAAAAAAAAAAAAAAAAAAAAAATAGTATATAATCCTAGATTACCAAAAGATGGATTTGATAAACTTTGGACTCAAGCAGAAGATCACAGGTCCAAAACTAAAAATGTATCAGGAATTATTTTGTGATATAGTTCCATCTCAATTTATTTTTTCCCTATTTTCATAAATATTGTTGTATTGAACTTGGTGTGACATATGTATATATTTGCATGCCCATCCATCCATCCATTCATTTATTCCTTCATTAACTGTGTCAGGCATTCTGCTAAATGTTGAGGATACAATGGTGCAAATTGGCAAGGTCTCTTCCTATATTGAATTTAAATTAATGAGAGGGAAATAGATAGTAAACCAATATACAAGATGATTAGATTTTTGAGATAATGTCTATGAAAGTAATAAATGGGATGTTGAAATACAGAGAAATAGAGTAGTCAGAGATGTCCTCTCTGAGGACATGACATTTGAATTGAGACTTGAACAGGAGGATGAACAATGAAAGGAAGCTATATTAAATGTCAGGAAATTGCAAGGAACAGAGAATAATATAGTTAAGTAGACTACAGCAATTTCACATTTGTAATTTTTTGTAGACTTTATCATTATTTTAATACTTTTTGTACATCCAGATTAGATGGTTAAGGAATTTGTTCTCATCTACCGCTTTCTGTATTGCAAAAAAAAACCCTATATTTTGTTATGTTTTTACCATATATAATACCTAAAATTTTATCAACTTTTGCCTCATATGTACTATTACATTCAAAATATCATGCTATGTGATAAGTATCAAAAAGATAAGAGTACATTGCCTATCCTCATAGAATGAATAGTCTGGTGAGGAAGACACACATTTAAACAAATAATTAAAATAAAATGTGACAAATGGCTTGAAAGAGTGACAGAGTGTGAAGGAAGTCCATTATAGAGTCACCAATCCAGTCCAGTATATTGGAGATTTCTTGGAGTAAAGTTGTTTATTCTAGAACAAAGAGAATTTCTGGAATTAAATTATAAGGTAAAGTGTCTCTTAGGCTAGCAAACAGGACATAGTTTTAATGGACTGTGCAATAAATAGAGGTTGAACAATGGCAAAATGTAGTAGTATTTTTACTGTAAACAGTCTGCTTGCTAAAATAAGACATCTAATTTATATAGTTTCAAAAACAATCATGCATATAAATAGAAATAATAAAGATTTGAACACATTATAAATTATCTTATGTATTTCCAGGAAATCTTATCACTATCAAGATCTAATCAATGAAGCTGCTTAAAATCTGCAGGAAGTCAATGAGAGTTTGATTTTTTCTGCTTTGTAACTTTACATTATTAATTAGTAATGGCCTTAAGTTCTTTCATGACACCCCTTTACCCCTAAATAAAAGTATGATGAAGGACCTCCTTACCCTTTTTAAATTGCAAAGTGAAAAGTCATCCATCTAAGAAAAAGTCCCTAATTATTTTTGTGGGTCCTTTTGGGGAGTATAAGGTTAACAGTCATTCTATATATTTCAGTGTGCAATCTGAGAAACTGAAAGTAACTTTTAGATATCTTCTCTCTGCAATACTAATTGTCGAGATTTCTAGTGATAAGATTTCATATATATCACCAAATAAATAATTTATATTATATTAAAAAATGAAAATATTGGGCTTCTCTGGTGGCGCAGTGGTTGAGAGTCCGCCTGCCGATGCAGGGGACACAGTTTTGTGCCCCGGTCCGAGAAGATCCCACATGCCGCGGAGCGGCTGGGCCCGTGAGCCATGGCCGCTGAGCCTGCGCGTCCGGAGCCTGTGCTCCACAACGGGAGAGGCCACGACACTGAGAGGCCCGCGTACCGCAAAAAAAAAATCAAAATATTTATATTGATATATAATAAAAATAGACTTCAAGAACTTTCATTGCAATCATATACAGAAAAGTATAGTTTTAATATGTAATATACCACCATTATTCATCGTGGTAAATGAATAAATGTTTTAAGAATATTACGGACTGTTTATCTTTTCTTTCCAGTGTTTGGGTATTTGCTTAAAGACTTCTTCTCCTCATACAGTAAACAATTCAAAGATCATTGTAAGAGACTTATTTCAGATAAATAGCTGTTTAAAGGGGTTAACAATAGGGTGTCCGTATACTTTTTAATAAAATCTAGAATAGAGAACACTATCAATTATTACATCAATGAAGTAAGCATAAACCAGGACAGTCCTCAGCAAACTAGGACCTATGGTCATCAAGTCGAGAGATTTATTTTAGGCTTACATTCAGTAGGAAACTAAATTCAACTATTTCCTTCACCTTACTCTTTTTTCCTTTTGCCCTGATTCCTCCCTCCCTCTCTCTCTCTCTATATATATATACATATATAAACTTTATATAAAAAACTTTATATAGATAAAGTTAGTCTATTTTTAATTACTAAGTCTCTATAAATAACATTAAATTATTCTTGGAGCAGTGCGATCGATCGATTGTTTGATCAACAGATGATGAATAGATAGTGATAAATAAAAGTAAGCAAAAAGAGGTATAGACTTAAGAGTAAACATGAGTTAAGATACAGCTTCTACTCTGAGGAAGTTTATGGTATACTAGAGTCTTGCTATTCACAGTTTAGCAAGCAGCAGCATTACCTTGGAGCTTTATAGAAATGCAGAATCTCAGGCCATGCCCCAAACATGCTGAATCACATCTGCATTTTAACAAGGTCCCAAGTCATACCTATGTACATGAAAGTTTGAGACTTTCATGCTTTAGAGGATGCTTAGAGGATGCTTTAGAGGATGCTTTACTGCTTTAGAGGATGCTTCAGGTGTAATTAGCATCAAACGCCCCACCAGGGCTTTTTTAAAAAATAAGTTTATTTATTTTATTTATTTTATTTTTGGCTGCATTGGGTCTTTGTTGCTGTGTGCGGGCTTTCTCTAGTTGCGGCGGGCTGGGGCTACTCTTCATTACAGTATGCAGGCTTCTCATTGCGGTGGCTTCTCTTGTTGTGGAGCACAGGCTCTAGGCATGTGGGCCTCAGTAGTTGTGGCACACAGGCTCAGTAGTTGTGGAGCATGGGCTTAGTTGCTCCGCGGCATGCGGGATCTTCTTGGACCAGGGATTGAGCCCCTGTTCCCTGCATTGGCAGGGGGGTTCATAACCACTGGGCCACCAGGAAAATCCCCCCCACCAGGGGCTTTTCTTATCATTAGTTAGTTATTATTGCAGTATTTTTTAATAAATTCTTCAACTGCAAGTAAACCATCATAATACAGACTGATAAAGCTAAAGAAGCAATTCAGTTTTGTCTCATAAGGTTTCTGCCTCTCCAACCAAAAAGAGACTGAAAACAAGTGATTCCACCATCCTGTGTGGTACCATTTGATGTGCTAATAAGCCAGAATCTTGAGGCATCTTGTCTGCTTTGTGAAATTACTTTTACATCCCCCTTTTCTCTGCAAGATGCTTCTGCTGAATGCAGTGATAAATCAAAAGTCTGCTAGACCATTACCAGAAAAAACTATCACCTGCAACTTTATTTGGATACTTCTCTCTTCTGATACAAACTTCTTTCGTAAAATGTATAGGCTTACAAATCAGTGCATTCCAGATATAATATTAAAACATATTTTTAAAGAATTAAGGAGAAAGTTACATAAGTTGAGTGGTTTTATCAGAGGCAGTTATTTTCTGTAAACTAAAGAGTTTATGTATAAATATAAAATATGCTTATACAGTTTGTTTTTCAATGATGTTGGTTGGGCTGTAAATTAAGAAAACAAAAAAAAATCAAGAAAAAAGTTTTCAGAGAGTGAGTTTCATATATATTTTTTATTTGCAGGCACATCTGACACAAAATCTTACACTGGTGACTTCACTGTTAGTCCTGTGAAACATATGGCATGTAATTGTATAGATGTTTTTGTCTCCCTAGTAGTTAATATATTGCTGGAGAGCTGTGAAGGGGTTAAAAATGAGCCTCCCCCAAATGTGCCACTTTGGCACGTGGATTACTTTGAGCTGAAGTCAATCAATGCCTCAAAGACTCAGGATGAGCTTTCTACCTCTCCCTTAACTGAAGAAAAGAATTCAGATAGAAGACATGGCCCAAAAAGAGAATTGTCACCAGACATAACTACAAAGAGTTTGTGCTAGGTGTGATAAGGTGGGGGGTAGCTCAGCAGGATCTGTTTGTTCACAGTCCTTTCTGTGTCCCATTTTCTCTGCATGGCAAACATTTGTTTACCAAACATTTGCTCTTCTCATCTTCCTGTGAATTATCTTCCTTTTGTTTGTAGTCCCAAACCCTTACCCCTTCTCCTTAGTGCAGAATGGCATATCAGCCTCAATTGCCTGATTACCTGTGGGTTTTATATTCTTATGGGGTCCCATACACACATAATTTTCGTTTTTCTCCTGTTAATCTGTCCTATGTTAATTTTATTATTAGATCAGCCAAAGACCAAGGAACTAAGAAGGGTAGAGGAAAAAAATGTCCTCCCCTACATATACGAAGGAGTGAAAGTAGAAAATAAACACACACACACACACACACACACGTGTGTGTGTGTGTGTGTGTGTGTGTGTGGCATGTATAAACAGAGAGAAAATTTCAGTCAAAGAGCCAAAAAGACAAGAGCAAAAGAGGGGGACTGAAGAAAGATAGGAGTGAAAGTAGAAAACAGAAGAAATTCCATTGACAGTATAAAGAGGATAGTGTAGAACATAATATTAGAATCCTGGTGGAGCCAGATTAAGTAGAACCTAGAATTCATGATAAAGAGTTTAGAATTTATCCTGTAGATCAGTGGTTCTCAAATTTGATTATGCATTAAAAAGTTTTGGAGGACTTCTACTTTCTGATTAAACATATAAAAAGCTTGGGAAAATGAGAGGAAAATACCCTCATGCTTCTAGCAGGGGAAGGGGAAAAGTAACCACTGGAAATATGCCTAAGGTATGGGGTTTTCCTTAAAAAAGCCTGACCTCAAGGGAAAATAGTTTACCAGAGCCTAACTGACCTGGGTTTTCCTAATTGTAGAAAATAAATACCCCAACTTCAACCCCCTGTAGCCCTGCTGTATTACTGAAGGGGTAGTAGAGGGAGGAAGGCTGAGAAGCACAGGCTAACCAAAAAACATAGAGAAGGCACAAATTACTAATGAACAGAAATGAAAAAGAGGCTATCATTACCAAACATGTGGACTTTAGAAGGATAATACAGGAATATTCTGAACAGCTGTATACTCAAAAATATGATAATTTAGATGAAATGGATCAATCCCTTGAAAGACACAATCTATCAGAATTCACAAGTGGAGAAATAGATAATCTGAATAAGACTGTATCTATTAAAGAAATTGAATCAATAATTAATAACTTTCTAAAAGAGAAAGCAACAGGTCCACATGGTTTCATTGATGAATTCTACCAAACATTTAAGGAAGAAATAGTTATCTATACTTTCTTTCAGAGGATAGTAGCAGAGGGAATGCTCCCTAACTCATTCTATGAGGCCAACATTAACCTAATGCCCAAACAAAGACATTACAAGATATGAAAAGTACAGACCAATATCTCTATAGATACAAGATCCTCAGCAAATATTATCAAATCAAATACACCAGTGTATAAACAGAATTATATACCATGGCCATGTGGAATTTATTCCAAGTATGCAAGACTGGCTCAACATTCAAAAACCCATTGATGTAATCCATTATATCAACAGGCTAAAGAAGAAAAATCATATGATATTATCAACAGATGCAGAAAAAGCATTTGACAAAATCCAATGCCATTTCATGATTAAAAAAAAAAAAAACCCAAAAGAAAAGAAAAAAACCTCAGCAAACTAGGAATAGAAGAGAACTTACTCAACTTGGAAAAAAAAATCTACAAAAGACCTGCAGCTAATATCATTCCTAATGGTGAGAATAAGATGTTTTCCACCTATGATGAGGAAAAAGGCAAGGATGTCCTTTCCTACCATTCCTATGCACCATGATACTGGAAGTCCTAGCTAATGCAATATAATACAAAATAATGATATAAAAGATATACAGATTATAAAGGAAGACATAAAACTATATTTGTTCATATATGACATGATTGTTTATGTAGAAAATCTCAAAAGTTGATTAAAGAAAAACAAACAAAAGACTCCTGGAACTAATAAATAGTGATAGCAAGGTTCCATTGTACAAGGACACTATACAAAAGTCAATCACTTTCCTGTATACCAGCAATGAACTGGTATAACAAATTTTAATTTGAATATAAAACATACTACCATTTACATTGGCACAAAAATGAAATACTTGTGTATAAATTAACAAAATATGGATAAGATCTGTATCAGGAAAACTATAAAACTGATGAAAGAAATCAAAGAAGATCTAAATAATTAGATATTTATGTTCATGGTTGAGAAAAATTAATATTGTCAAATTGTCAGTTCTTTCTAACTTGACCTATAAATTTGATGCAATAACAATAAAAGTCCCAGCAAATTACTCTGAGGATACTGACAGATTGATTCTAAAATTTATATGGAAAGGAAAAAAAAAAACAACAGAATAGCCAAAACAATATTAAAGAAGAACAAAGTTGGAAGACTGACACTACCTGACTTCAAGACTTACTCTAAAGGTACAATAATCAACATAGTATGGTACTGGCAAAGAATAGAAAAATAAACCAAAGAATGGAAAAGAGAGCCACCCCTTCCCTGGAAAAAGAACAACACAAATATAGTCAATTTATCTTTAACAAAAGAGCAAAGGCAATTCAAAGGAGGAAGTATAGCCTTTTCAACAAATGATGCTGAAACAACCAGACAACCATATGCAAAAATCTTAATCTAGACACAGACCTTACACCATTCACAAGAATTAACTCCAAATGGATCATAGACCTAAATGTAAAACATGAAATTGGAAAGCTTTTATTAGATAAGTAGGAGAAAGTATAGGTGACCTTGGGTTTGATGATGAGTTTTTAGATACGTCAATACGATTGATAAGTTGGATTTCCTTAAAATTAGAAACTTAGGTTCTGTGAAAGACACGATCAAGAGCAGAAAAAGACAAACCACCGACTGGGAGGAAATGTTTACAAATTACACATCTGGCAAAATACTCATCCTGAATGTATAATGAAAACTTAATAAGAAAACAAAAAATCCAATTGAAAAATGGGCAAAAGATCTGAACAGATACCTCAAGAAGAAAGATATACTGATGGCAAATAAGCATATGAAAAGATGCTCAACATCAAATGGCATTAGGAAATTAGAAATCAAAACAACAATGAGATACTACTATATACCTATTAGAATGACTAAAATTCAGTAAACTGAACACACCAAATGCTGGCGAGGATGTGGAGCAACAGACACTCTCATTCATTGCTGATGGGAATGTAAAATGGTACAGCCACTTTGGAAGACAATTTGACAGTGCCTTACAAAGCTAGATATACTCTTACTATCCAGGAACTGTGCCTCTACATATTTATCCAAATGAGATGAAAATTTATGTCTGCACAAAAACCTGCACATGGATGTTTATAGCAATTGTATCCATAATTGCCCAAATTTGGAAGCAACCAAAATGCCCTTTAATGGGGAAGAGATTAAAAACTGGTATACCCGTACAATGGAATATTATTCAGCTATAAAAATAAATGTGTGATCAAACCCCGAAAAGGCATGGAGGAATCTTACGTGTATATTGCTAAGTGGAAGAAGCTAGTCTCAAAAGGCTACATGTTGTAAGAATCCAACCATATGACCTTCTGGAACTATAGATAATAACATTTTCAGTAGTTACCAGGTCCTCAGAGGGAGGGAGGGAGGGATGAACAAGTGAAACACAGGGAATTTTTAGGGCAATGAAACTATTCTGTATGATACTGCACTGGTGAATACATGCCATTACATATTTATTAAAAGCCATAGAACTGTACAGCAAAAGAGTAAACCCCCATGTAAACTATGGACTTTAATTAATAATAAGGCATCAATATTGGTTCATCAGTTGTAACAAATTATGATACTAATGCAAGTTTTTAATAATAAGGACAAATGTACATGTGGGGAAGAGGGGGTTTATGGGACTCTACTTTCAGCTCAGTTTTTCCATAAACAAAACTTCTCTAAAAATAAAGTCTATTCATACCAAAAAAATTAACACCTGGATGGCTTTTTCAAATACAGATTTCTAGGCTTCATCTCCATAGTTTCTGATTTAGTAGGTCCCGGATAAGACTGCACAAGTTGTATTTCTAACAACCTACCAGGTGATTCTGATGTTGCTGGCCCTGAGATCGCACTTTGTGATCTGATGCTTTAGATAAATTGGATTTTTTGAAGATACTCAAGCAGTGTCTTCACAGTAAGAGAACATTTTAGGAAAGTTAGATTTGGCAACAGTCTGCAAAATAAATTGGCGGGGGGTACATGATATTTGAAGAAGAAATTTAAAGTAATTCTGAATTTCTTTGGTGGAAATCGAGAGAGGTGATAGAAAACGTGATACAGTGGTAGAACGGTGCTTAGCAAATCATTTGGATGTGGACATGAAAGGAAAAGAAAGGTAAGTTTTGAAGTGGGCATGCCTGCCATAAATAGAAATAGGAAAGAGATATGGAGAAACAGTTGGAGAGGGGATACTATGAGACAAAGAGAAAATAGAAAATGTATCTACTAGTTTTCAAATTTCAATCACAATCACTCAATACAGATGGCTTTGCCCTTACATAAGTATACAAACTGTTACTTTTTCAAGAACTTACATTTAACTTCTATTCTACAACTTTTAGAAGAATTAAAGAAGAAAGAGAACTGCTTTTATAAAGCTAAAAGAGAGATCCCATATTCTATGAGTTAACTAAGGCAGGTACTTGTTTATCCTGTGTTAAATATCATCAGAGATTCAATGTTCAAAGCACTATTGGGAGGGTGGGTTATATTCCATATAATCTCCTTAACTATCTTTTTCTTAAAATAAAGCTGGAACTTTCAAAAGGATGTAAAGGAAGCATTGTTATTTAACTGCTTTACCTGTCTTGGCCCATTCCTCCCCAGCAGGACTGCAAAATCTTACATTGTTGCTTGGCAAGGGCTATACTGTATTTAATTTTGCATTTGGTGTTATTGTTGTTAAATCTGTCTGGCAAGTGCATTGCTGTGAGCGTAATCACATCGATACACGTGGTTGGCGAAAATGGAAATGATTGAGTAACTTTCTTATGATTAAAACCTGGTCTAGATTCATCTCAGATCTGTAGATACGAGATTACAATTGTTGCCCAGTAGTTCTCTTCCCAAGGAAGGAACACAACTATGCATCTAAACATATTTCTCTGGAGGTAATCTAATATTTCACAATTGTCCTGTGTGCTATAATTTTCAATATAGTTTTACATAAATTACCTTATTTGACAATTGCAATTACCTGCATAGTAAGAAAGAATGGATACTCTTATTTTTATTATGTTGGGGAAACTGAATAGCCACAAGATTCATTGTTTAGCCAATTTTGTAAAACTAGTGATGGCTTTAAAACCAAAATTCTATACTCCAGTGTTCTTTGTGGTCTACTGTGTGGTCTCCACATGTTGGGTAGTAATCCAGGAGTGTTAGAGGCAGTAAAATGTTGGTAAAGCCTGGCTGCTTGTTTATGTCATTAGAATTACTCGGTGGTGATTGGCTCAATTTGATTTATGTCTCACTTTAATTCATGTGCCCAAGGGCTACTGTTATGATTAATCACAAGGAGAAGGAACGTGTTACTTTAACTTTGGTAAAATGCATTATACACAGTTTGTAATTCTTGGGACCTGGATCACTTTTCATGTCTCAAATGCTTTCACCTTCTGTTTTAATCACTTCTCTCAGAGCTTACTTTCCTCATGACTCTTGTGTCACCAGTCTTGTATACATTTAATCTATTTTTCTAATAAATTACTTTAAATATGTCACAGTGGGGTCTCCTTTCATTTTTATCCACAGAAAATTAAATTTCTGACTTCTTTGTCACAAATCTATCAGTTACATGTTTTTGTGATTACCTATAATTGCTTTTATCATCCACTAACATGCACTGATGGATTAACATAACAGTGGCATCAAATTCAAATTCCACAGGATGGATACAGCTAACATTAGACAAGGTCAAGGAACTTGGATTTTCTGGATTTGTTGCATATGCCACATTTAGCCTTTATAGTTGTTTTATTTCCAATATTCATGATTCTTGAGCTAGCTATAGAGGAAAACAATGGAGATTTATTGCCATGTTTATATTTTCCCAAGATATGAAGTCATACCCATGAATCCCATCTGCCTTTTCAGATGTGACATGAATGTTGTAAGCTCTGAGCTTCCTTCTGCATCATAGTATTAGCAAGACCAGTACAATGTATAGGTTTCTAAAAAATCAGGCGTGGTCAGTGATAAAAGTGGCCTGGGCAGAAGCATTAAGTCCAAAAACCTCTATGTAACTTATTAGTGTGTTATACAATAAAAAGATAAATGCATTGACATTAGAATGTAGGTAATGTATCCGTTTCTCAGTTCAACTCCTAAGGACTTAAGACAACATTTAAGGAATGTCTTTCGTATTCTTATTCTATTAGAAAACAACAGACATTGCTTAGATACTCCCAGCAAATACAGCAAAGTAAACAGGGGCAAGCATCATTGATCTGTTGAGTCAAAAAAATGGTAAGTTTTGTATATGAATAAGCAACATGAATACAAAACTCACTATGGTCAGGACAAGTGTTTGGGAACATCTAGAGAGAGTAAATGTAATAATTTTACTATTTTTAATGGTAAAGATATGGTCATTTCACCAGGAATGATTTCTCACTTATACAAATACCTTAATCCTGTATTGAATCTAAATTTCTGATCAACATTTCTTTATACATAAAGGCAGAAAAAGGAAAGGCTTATCAAAATGCAAGAGTTTAGAGCATACCAGTTTGAAATCACTGAGTTTCTGAAATTTGGCCTCCACAGAATATTTATAGAGGCTGCTTCAACAGCTACCAATATATAATGACTTGAAATGAAGCAGGTTTGAGTTTCCTGGTAGAGAAGATGCTTCTCTATCATTCACTAAAATATGACCAATGAGAAGTTGCTGTAAAATATCTAAAAGCAAAAGCTGTAGACAAATCAAACCTTGGGGCAAGTGATAATCTTCACTTTGACGTGTACAAATGGTTATATTCTGACCAGTGTTTTACTGTGTGTTTGAGGCCATTTGATTAGAATGAGAGAATGGCATGTGTCTAACATATCTACTTTTTATTTATTTATTTTTTTTTGGTACGCGGGCCTCTCACGATTGTGGCCTCTCCCGTTGCAGAGCACAGGCTCAGCGGCCATGGCTCACGGGCCTAGCCACTCTGCGGCATGAGGGATCTTCCCGGACTGGGGCACGAACCCGTGTCCCCTGCGTCGGCAGGCGGACTCTCAACCACTCGCCACCAGGGAAGCCCCATATCTACTCTTTTAGTCAAGAAAATATCTTCCCTCTTTCCTTACCCTTATGCTGAGTTTATCCCTTTTTTTCCTTTTTTCTCCTCCCTCTCCCTCCCACCCTTCCTGTCTCTCTTTCTCCCTTCCTTTAATAAACGAGAATAGGCTAGGTTTTGCTGCAGTAGCAAATAAACCCTGAAATCCCAGTGGTGTAATAAAACAAATATTTATTACTTCCTCATATTATACACCAACATGAGCTGGGTGGCTTACCTGGGATGTACTCAAAGTGGTGATTTAGGGATCCAAGTTCCTTCCATCATGTGGCTAAACCATTTAAAGCACATGACTTCCAGGACTGCCATGGTAGATGGAAGAGAGAATGTAGATGAATTGTACAGATATTTTTATGTCCAGGGCTGACAGTGACAGTTGACCCTTGCTGAGCTGTTAAGGAGGGTGGGAAATATGGTCTTATCAAGAAGAAGAAATTGAAATAAAATTTGATGAACACATAGCATTTTCTCTGACATAGTATCCATTCACCCATGATTTGTTTTACTTAGTATTTTTTTAGCCCTATCACACTAGACAATAGTATATATTCTGGTTTTTTTTACCAATCTTGTGGAAATTAGTAAGAAAGAGCTTAGGGCTTTGTATATGTATATATGACTGGCTATATTAAAGAATAAAGAATGAATATAAATATTCAAAATTCATTCTCACTCTGATTTTTCTATCTTGGTTTCTTTTACAATTTTTAAAAATTTATTTTACTTATTTATTTTTGGCTGTGTTGGGTCTTCATTGCTGCACACGGGCTTTCTCTAGTTGCAGCGAGTGGGGGCTACTCTTCATTGAGGTGTGCAGGCTTCTCATTGCGGTGGCTCCTCTTGTTGAGGAACATGAGCTCTAGGTGCGTGGGCTTCAGTAGTTGTGGCATGTGGGTTCAGTAGTTGTGGCTCACGGGCCCTAGAGGGCAGGCTCAGTAGTTGTGGTGCACGGGCTTAGTTGCTCCGTGGCATGTGAGATCTTCCCGGACCAGGGTTCAAACCTGTGTCCCCTGCATTGGCAGGCAGATTCTTAACTACTGCACCACCAGGGAAGCCCTATCTTGGTTTCTTGATTCAAACTCTTGCCTCTATTTTTACTATTAATATAAGAATTAATTATTAGTATTATGTAATTCTTTAGGAACAGAAACATATTTTAGTACCTATGGTCATGTGTGTTAGGAAGAAAAGGTAACAATTCTTCTTCAGTTATGTTATATAAACATCCCATAAAGAAGGGAAGACCCTTGTCCATGTTCTCTCTACTTCCTAGTAATCACCTATATACCCATACACTTAAACTTGTACCAAAACCATGATATTAAACAAATTCCTCAGTATCTGAGTCACTGAATGTGTTATATTTTATTGGAGGCAAGGTTGCTAGAATCTGATAAGGTGACAAAAGAAACAATAGTATAAGAACAAAAGTAGTTTAAATTACATTTGTAAACTCCTATAAGTTTGTATAAACACACTTGCATAGAAGGCAGAAGTTACGTGGACATATGTACTTGGGAATTTTTAAGTATTATGCCAATATTGTCCTGGCCATCGATATAACTAGAAAAAAATGTATACAGTTGACTGACAGAAATGATATAAAGAAGACCCAAGTATGTTCAAAGATGAGCCAAGGACATAGCAAGAATTTGGACAAGCAGAGTGATGTTCTCAACAAAGATTAAACTGTGTATGCTCAGCTCCTGGTCACTATGGCTATAGCCTGGCATATATATATAATATATATGCATATTATATTTATATATATATATATATTATAATGAGAAAATCCACATGCTGATGAGGTTAAGTAAATAGGAACAAAGTGACCAATTCTATAGTTCCCACATGAAGGGTTGCTTGAGGGAGGGGGAGATGAAGATAAGATGGTCTTGGAGTTGTAAACAAAAGGCAATGTAAGGAGTTTGCATGCTTAACACTTTTTTAAACCCAGCCAACTTTTCTGTCTAATCGGGTAGACATCTAAATAAATTAAATGTTGTATGTTTCACAAACACTCAGCCTTTCTACCTAGCAGGCATTGCCCCATGGACAGTATTCATGCCAACACTATCTTTGAAATATATTTTGAACATTTTGTCACATTCATCACCTACATAAGGGTCACATTAGGCTCTCTTCATCTTCTCTCATCTGGACTGCTTCAGGAATTATAACTGGTCCCTCTTTTCATGCTCATTGTCCCCTACACTCCTTTCTCTCTTTAGCTCCCGGAGAGCCCCTTTCAAAATTTAAATGATGACATGACACTCCTCCACTTACAAGTCTTCTGTGACTTTTCTTCTCATTGAGGAAAAAAAAAATTAAGCCCTTACCTTGGCTTAAAAGTTTGTGTATGATTCAACACCTTATAACCTATCTGAAGTTACTCTCTCTCTTTCCTACTTCATAGATCCCTGTACTTCAGCTACACTGGCCTCATTGTGGCCTTCCTCAAACATGCCAACAATGGGCTCACCTCAGGGTCTCTGTAGTGTCTGTTCAATTTACTTGTAATGTTCTTCCCTCAGATACTTACATGAGTCACATTTTCACTTCATTACATTATGGTCTCTGCTTAAATTACAACTTATCAAAGAGGCCACCCATGACCATACTATATAAAATGGTAACTCACCTCTGGCACACTCCATATATTATCCTGCTTTGTTTTACTTCATCTTTAGCAATTACTGCCAGTTGATATATTGAATATATTTTATGTCCTTTCTTGTGTAGAATATAAGCTATATGAGAATAGGAATTTTGGGTGTTTTCTTTACCATTATATTCTTATGGCCCAGAAAAGACATAGCACATAGAAGACATTCAATAAATATCTGTTAAGAATAAAAATATAGGGGGTGGGTGAAATAGGTGAAGGGGATTAAGAAGTAGAAGCCTATTTTCAATTAAAAATTTTAAAAAAGAATAAACTCTAAAAAAATAATATAGATATGTATAAAAAGAACAAATGATGAGAGAAGCAAAGCTTATTTTCCTGAAGTTTAGAATTATCTATTGCTACATAGCAAACTATACCAAAACTTGGTGTATTAAAACCACAGTCATTGCATTATATCACAGACTTGTATGTCAGAAATTCAAACAGGGCCAGTGGTGTTTAGCTGACAGATGGCCTGGTCTACTGAGATAACTTCACTTGGTCTGTTGCCTTGACAGAGGTGGCTAGAATACTGGGCTCAGTGGTTTCTATCAGCTGGAATACCTAGACATGGCCTATTCAGCATGACAGTCTCTGAGTATTCAGACTTCTTACATGGTGGATCTGGGTTCCAAGAGCAAGTGCTCCAGTAAACAAGAAGAAAGCTGCATGGTCATTTACAAGTTAGCCTCAGAAATCACACAGCATCACTTCCATCATATTTTATTGGTTGAAGCTTCACAAGCCAACCTAAATTCAAGGGAAGGATACATATATCCCACCTCTCAGTGAACAGGGTGTCAAAGAACTTGTGGCCATGTTTTATTTTTTATTGAGATATATTTGACATATAACATTATATTAGTTTTGGGTGTACAACATAATGATTCAATATTTGTATATATTGAGAAATGATCATCACAGTCCATCACCATACATACTTACATTTTTTTACTTGTGATGAGCACTTTTAAGATCTACTCTCTTAGCAACTTTCAAATATATAATATAGTATTATTAACTATAGTCACCAATGCTTTATATTACATCCCCATGACTTCTTTATTTTATAACCGGAAATTTGTATCTTTTGACCACTTCACCCATTTTGCCCACCAACACCCCCCACCTTTGGCAACCACCAATCTGTCCTGTTCTTTGTATCTATGAGTTCTTTTTGTGTGTTTTTTTCTTTTTTAGATTCCACATATAAGTGAGATCATACAGTATTTGTCTTTCTATGTCTGACTTATTTCACTTAGCTTATATAATGCCATTAAGGTCCATCCATGTTGTCACAAATAGCAACATGTCATTTTTTTAATGGCTGAACTATATATATATATATATATATATATATATATATATATATCTCACATTTTCTTTATCCATCCATCCACTGATGGACACATATGTTGCCTACATGTCTTTGCTGTTGTAAATAATGGTTTAATAAACATGGGGATACATATATCTTTTTGCAATAGTGCATTCATTTTCTTCAGATAAATACCCAAATGTGGAATTTCTAGATCATATGGTGGTTCTTTTATTTTTTAAATTTTTTTAATTGTTTTTTGTTATCCAGTTTTATTGAGATATAATTGACATATAACCTTTTTTTTTAACTGTAACTTTATTATTCTTTTAACATCTTTATTGGAGTATAATTGCTTTACGATGGTGTGTTAGTTTCTGCTTTATAACGAAGTGAATCAGTTATACATATACATATGTTCCCATATCTCTTCCCTCTTGCGTCTCCCTCCCTCCCACCCTCCCTATCCCACCCCTCCAGGTGGTCACAAAGCACCGAGCTGATCTCCCTGTGCTATGCGGCTGCTTCCCACTAGCTATCTACCTTACGTTTGGTAGTGTATATATGTCCATGCCTCTCTCTCGCTTTGTCACAGCTCACCCTTGGTTCTTTTATTTTTTGAGGAACCTCCATACTGCTTTCCATAGTGGCTGCACCAAGTTACATTCCTACCAACAGTGCATAAAGATTCCCTTTTCTCCACATCCTTGCGCAAATATTTTCTTTCATTCAGTAGGTAGCTTTTTCATTCTGTTGATGGTTACCTTTGCTGTACAGAAGCTTTTTAGTTTGATGTAGCCCCACTCATTTATTTTTGCTTTTGTTGCCTTTGCTTTTGGTGTCAAATCTAAAAAATCATTGCCAAGACTGATGCCTAGTAGCTTACTGGCTATGTTTTCATCTAGGAATTTTTTTTGGTTTCAGGTCTTATGTTCAATTCTTTAATCCATTTTGAATAAGTTTTTGTGTATGGTGTAACATAGTGGTCCAGTATCATTCTTTTGCATGTGGTTGTCCAGTTTTTCCAACACCATTTTTTGAAGAGACTATCTTTTCCCCATTGTATATTCTTGGCTCCTTTATCAAAAAGTAATTGACCATATATATTGGGTTTATTTCTGGACCCTCTATTCTGTTCCATTGATCTATGTGTCTGTTTTTATGCCAATACCATACTCTTGATTACTGCAGCTTATTACTACAGTAATATAGTTTGAAATCATGGAGTCTGATGCCTCCAAGTTAGTTCTTCTTTCTCAAGATTGCTTTGGCTATTCAGGGTCTTTTATGGTTCCAAACAAATTTTAGGGTTGTTTGTCCTATTTCTGTGAAAAATTCCACTGGAATTTTGATAGGGATTGCCTTGAATCGTGGCCATGTTTTAAAACCCTCACAGATAGCTTTTGTAAGATGGTTTGGATTATAAACTGTTTTTGTCACCTGGTGCCTCAAGAGAGTGAGCTTATCCAAAGTGGATAAAATAAGCTGTCAGGAATGTACAAAGAATTATTGGCCCTTGAGCTCTGATGTGCTGCTTTTCTCCTGTACTTTACATTTTCTGTGTGCCCAGCTCTCTTATATCCCTAAAGGGTAAACTGATCTGCCTCATTATCTTATAGGGAAAACTTACCAGGGCTAGGTCAGGTGTGTGGAGTGAGATTTAAAAAGGTTGTGTGATAGGAAACCTTACTTTGTTTTTTAAGCCTAAGTCATATGTTCCCATGCAGATTACCAGAGAAGTGCTGCGTTAGAGATTTCAGGGCTATTACCTTGCTATTAATAAAGTAGTACATTTTAAAAAATTTAGCTATTGTATTTTTTATCATCACCGTCATTATCATCACCACTGAAGCCGAATCCAGCCTCTGTATCCCTGTACACTGAATTAAATCTCAGAGTTTTGGGTGAAGTAGAAAATAATAGCTTTATTGCTTTGCCAGGAAAAGGGGGCCACAGAGGGCTAATGCCCTCAAAACTGTGTGTCACTGTGGGGCCTTTAGGGACTTTCCACCCCCTCACTTGTTCCCGTAAACCAATTCTTCTCCCTATCGTGCGCCACTCCTTCTCCCTATCGAAACCAATTCTTCTCCCTATCGTGCGCCACTCCTTCTCCCTATCGAAACCAATTCTTGGAGTTTTTCAGTTGACGGGGACTTGCCAGACAGCGGGTAATTTTCCAGTTGCCCGTAACAGGTATACGCCCTAACCGCCACAATGAACAGACAACTATAACGGCCAGAAGGTGGGACAAAAGTTCCTAAGCCAATGAATTCAAAAGTCACCACATTTACCCAATCATTGTGAGAATATACCCGCCCTATGAGTAAATAAACCTATAAAAAGTATGTGATTCCGCTTTTAGGGGTTCCCCATCGGCCTCCTGCGTGAGGTTCAGGGAACCCCGGTGCATCGGCTCCTAATAAACCTCTTGCGTGTTGCAGCGGCTCTCGACTCTTGGCGGTTCTTGGGCGAGTTGGAATCCCTCGTAGACCGTTTGGGTCTAACACTACCACAATCTTATAGCAGCATTTCATGTCCTGGGCAGATAGAGCTATTTTCCCAGTTTGCTGTGATCTTAAATTATTTGTTTAGGCTACACACGTAGGTCTAAAATGTGCCTTTAATGCAACAGAACCTATAGATATTCTTTAACCACCAAGGATAAAGACTTGAGTGATTTCAGTGGTCTATTTATGTGAGATCTTTTGCATTTACTGGTGTAGCTACCCATGGTCCCTTTGTCCCACCTAGACTCAGTGATGGTAGGCCCAGGTATTTGAAGATAACGTGCAGTTGAATCTACTGGAACCCATGAGTTAGTATCCTTCTGGGTTGTTGCCCAGTTGTACCAACTCCTCCCATCAGACACTACTATTTTAAAGCTCTTTCTCTTGAATAACCTCTACAAAGTACAACATAAGAGGAAATTGCGATAACCACAGATACACAGGAAGACACATACATGACTTGTGCACCGTTATTCAGTCCTCTGATAGTGTAGGTTTGGAACTAGTATTTGAGATTTCCCTGATTAATTGCCCTTAATACAGTTAGAAATAGAGATTTTTTTTTTAATGTAGGCAAAGATTTAAAGGATTTCTGGAGTCAGTGTATATATTACAGCATGAGTCACATAGTTCCAAATAAAAATTTGAAAAGAAAGTCCTTCAAAATGTTCTTGTAGCGCAGCATGAGTGAACCCGAGCATGAGGCTGCTTGAACCGCAGTTATGCATCTATTTCCATGTCAATGTAAATAATATCAGTAGTATCTTCCTGAATATTTGCATATTGGTAAAATAAAACAATTATATGTTTTCTTATTTTTATTGGGTTGGCCAAGAAGTTCGTGTGGGAACGAAAAACCCGCACGAAATTTTTGGCCAACCCAATATTTCAATATTTGTTTTGCAGAGCTTATAAAAATTTTGCCAACGCCCTCTTTGCAGAGGGCACCTATTCCTGTATAGGATGGTTTTACAAATTACAAGTTGCAAATGCATTAGTTGATTATAAAATCAATTTAGTAGTTTGTAGCCATTGTTATCTAAAAACAAAATAGAATAGGGTATAATAGAGTAGGAAACATTAACATGCCTTATAAAGAAAAAGAGTAATTATTGCTTCAGGAGAATTTACTTCAATTTTATACATATGCATGTATCTTTGTGTGTTCTAATGTGCATTATATAAAGTAAAATGTGTTTCCTACAGTAGGTCATAGTCAGAAGTATTTGAAAATAACTGTGAGTCTATAGTAATACCTTGAAAAATCCCAAAGGATATTATTAGAATTACTTGTTTATGAAAAGAATGTCATGCACTCATTTATTAGACTCTACCCATTGGTTTCCCTTTTAATTAAGAACAATTTTCCAAATTACGATATCATCTGATTTATTTTAAATTCATTACTGCATTAATACAATAATGTAAAACAGCATAGCTTAGTTTTTACTTGCCCTACTTCTACTATAGTAGGCTAAAGTGTGTGTGTGCGTGTGTGTTAAATTTAGTAAGATTTTCTATCTAAAGTATAAGTATTTGTTAGATTTTTAAATATTTTTAGCACTCAATTGTTAGTAAAAGAATAAGAGTTTCCTACTTAAATTTGTTTAGTATAAAAAGTTCTTTGGATAATGAAATTACAACTGAGCCCAAAGCCAGTGCTTCAAGAATATTATAATCTTTCATAAGATCTGGGAAAAACTGATGGGTCCTTCTCTTAGGTTTATAATTCATAGGCATTTGAGAAACCCCTCAAATGTATTCTTCCAGAAATCCTGGCAGTATAAAGATCATGGTCCTATTCCAAGAAGAGACACTTAGATTTAAACTGATGTAATATCCTTTTTAAATTTTTATTTATTTATTTTATATTTATTTTTGGCAGTGTTGGGTCTTCGTTTCTGTGCGAGGGTTTTCTCCAGCTGCAGCGAATGGGGGCCACTCTTCATCGCGGTGCACGGGCCTCTCACTGTCATGGCCTCTCCCGCTGCGGAGCACAGGCTCCAGACGCGCAGGCTGAGTAGTTGTGGCCCACGGGCCTAGCCGCTCCGCGGCATGTGGGATCTTCCCGGACCGGGGCATGAACCCACGTCCCCTGCACTGGCAGCCGGACTCCCAACCACTGCGCCACCAGGGAAGCCCTGTAATATCCTTTTAAGGCTTATTTTACACACTTTATTAAACAAGATAAGAGTCATATGTTATGATTTCAGTTACAAGTTCTTGGCTCTTCCACACCTTTCCTGAATTTAAAAGCATTCAATTGCTTTCCATTCCTTTTTGTACATTGTTGCCACTCCTTGGAATACTTTTCCTTTCATACATTCATTTATTTATTATTTCATCCATCAGTCCATCCACCCAACCACCCAACCAGTCAACAATTTATTGATTAACTTCTATGCCATAGGAACTGTCTAGACACAGGGGACTGTGCAGAGCACATAATGGACCAAAAAATCCTTACCCTAATGGATCTCACATTCTATCATGGGTCAGGGGAGAGAGAAAAAAATCAGAGAAGCAAAATGTGTAGTATGTCAGCAGTTGTTAGTTTTGTGGAGAAACATAAAGTAGGCAAAGGTAATGGGGAATTTGGGGCAGTGAGGATGGGTGATAGCAATTTTAAATAGGCAGGTCACAGATGGCCTCAATGAGAAAGTGAGCAAATATCGGAAGGAGGTGAGGGAGCAAGCCATGAAGTTATATAAATGGAAAAGTCTTCCAGGCGAAGAGAAAAGCAAGTGCAAAAGTCCTGAGGGATTTGGTGTACAAGAATGATAGTAGAAGATTAGGTTAAAGAGAAAGGGAGAGAATGAGGGCTGAATATGTGACTATTACAGGCCACTGTATGTGTCTCCACTTGACTTTTATTTAGAATGAAGTAAGAGGCCATTAAACATTTTGAATAGAGAAATATCTTTGCCTTATTTCAAATTCATTAATTGGATAATTAAAATTTACTGTCTATAAAGAACATCCCTCTGATTGATGTTTTGAGAATAGTCTATAGTGAGGCTAAAAGTTGAAACAGGGAGACTCCACAATACCTTCACATTTTTTGAATTGATACACAGTAAGAAAATTTTCACACTGAGATTCAGGATATATACGCACACATATATGCACATATACACTTAGAGATAGATGTATCTATGTCCATATATATGTATAAATAAAAGTGAAATAACTTTTTTACAAAACAATATTTACTCTTTCTATACATTATGCAGTTCAGTATTTTCTATTATATTATTTTCTATGACATTGTTTTGCTGTTGTTTACAAGGCACTGAATTAATTTATGACTCACTAATGGGCCATAACCCAAAAACATATAGATGGATATGAAATAATTCAAGAGTCATGGTGCTAGCTTGCATCAGGGAAGCCACTTTGGAGGTGGGGAGATGTAGTTGGATTCTGGATATATATTAAAGGTGAGGTGTGAGAGAGAAAGTGAGGATAAATGAATGACATTAATTTTTGTGGCCTGAAGAACTGGAATATTGGTGTTACTATTTAAGTGCTGGAAAAGGTACTTGGAAGAGATCTGGTGGAAGTAGGTAGGAGAGATCAAGAGCCATATTTTGGACATAATTGACTTTGTATTTTATATTCAGAGGGGTACCATGAATAGGCCGTTGGCTCTAATAGACAGGACTTCAAAAGACAGATCCTATTAGTTAGCTATTATCTACAGATCTCAAATGAATAATTTCTTCCTCAAAGAAACCCTCCCTACCCCACCCAAGGAAGCCAGGTGCTGCTATCATAGGCACTGAAGCAACATGTATCTCACCTTGACACAGCTGCAAATTTACATCTATTTGTGTGATTATTTGATCACTGCTTTCCTACCTCCCCCAAAAGATGGGACATTCCATTAGGTCCAGAGTGTTTACTTACCATTGTATTCTTAGCACTTAGCACAGTGCCTAGGGTATGTATTAGGATATATATGTCCTTATTGCACACATACATCTAAGTACACATAAAAAAATAAGGTAAACAGGCTGGAATGAGGTATTGAAAAAAATAGCCTCAATGTCCATATGGCAGATCATTTGTGTCTTTTCAGGTGGTTTAGATCATTACAAGGCAAAACCCATAATACTTGAGGGTGGAATATTTTATAAGGCATGGCTATTGCTAGAACAGTGTGAGTGAGGGAAGAGAATAGTAGGAAATAAGCTCAAAGAAGTAAGACTACAGTTCAAGTGCGATGAGAAAGCACTGGAAGAATTAAGAATGAAAGTGATATAAACAAACAAATGAATATAACAAAACAGAATCAGACTCATAGAGAACAAACTAGTGGATGCCAGTGGGGAGGGGAAATGGGGGAGGGGCAACATAGGGGTAGAGGATTAAGAGGTACAGACCATTATGTATAAAAGAAATAAGATACAAGGATATCTTGTATAGCACAGGGAATATAGCCAGTATTTTATAATAACTTAAAATGGAGTATAATCTATAAAAATATTGAATTACTATGGTGTACACTTGAAACTAATATAATAATATAATAGTGTAAACCAACTGTACTTTAACTGAAAAATAATAAGATAAAAAAGAATTGGGAGATTGGGATTGACATATATACACTAATATGTATAAAATGGATTAATAAGAACCTGCTTATAAAAAAATAAATAAAATAAAATTCAAAAATTCAAAAAAAAGTAGAGGAGAGATAAAAAAGGGAAGAAAAAATATTCAACAAATTGTACCTGATAATAACTAAAATATATATAGTCAAAGGCATCTGTATTACTCTGCTTAAAAAAAAAAAAAGAATGAAAGTGATGAGATCTGCTAAATATTTCAAAAGATCACTCTGGTTATTGTCTAAAACATATCTGTAGTGGAATAAGAGTGCAAGCCCAGAGAACAACCCTGAAGTCGATGCAGTGGTCAGATGATAGAAGATAGTGATTTAGACAAAGGTTATGAGAATTCACAGTATGAGGTACATTTTGGAGGTAAAGTTCGTAGGATTTGCTGATAGGTTGATTTGGCATGTGAGAGAAGGGGGTTGATATGAGGTGTCACCTAGGTATTAGGTATTAGGCCTAAGACACCTAGGTATTAGGCCTAAGCTATTGGGTAAATGATGGAGCCATTAACTGAGATGGGTGAAGAGCATATTGACAGGTGGTGGGGGGCAGTCAAGAACTTGAAATGGCCTTTAAATATCTAAATGGACAAATGGGATAGGCAGTTCAATGACAAGTCTAGATTGCAGGGGAAATGGTGAAGCTGTGAAATCACTGTATTTGAAAGCATAGGACTGGATGAGTTGTCCATGAATTTGCAGAGGATGCTTTCCCGGTGTCTGAAAGACTTAACTTCTTGTCACATATCAAATTTGTTCAGCTTTAGATCATGCATAGATAAACAATTTGAATACAAATCCAAATTTATATATGCAATGCAGAGAAATATTTGTTGATTGTTGTATAAGCTCTCATACTTAATTTTTGTCAAGTACGGAGTTGTCTTTCCCTAGGTAGTTTCTTACAGCACCTTTTGAAACCATTCATAGGGCACTTGTCAAATATTTATGTGTATGCCTTATATGAACAATATACTGTAAGCTCTATAGCGGCAAGATCTAAATGAAAATTCCTCATATTCACAGCATTTCACAGCTAGCAAATTGTTCTCACATACGTTATTTCATCTAATGGGTGATATTTCCACTTTACCATTTATTTCTGGAAATATTTTGCTACCTAACAGGCCACCTCAAAATGTAGTGGCTTAAAACAATGACAGTATTGATTTTTCTCATGGATCTGCAAATTTGGGCAGAGTTTGACATGAATATCTGATCTCTTCCACATGTTACCATAGAAAGCGACTCAAGGCTGGGGGCTGGAATCATCTAAAGACTTACTCCCTCCTTATTCATGTCTGATGGTTGGCACTGGCTGTTAGTTGGGAATTTTGCTGGTCTTGTGTTTAGAACACCTATAGATGACCTTTCCAGGTGGCTGCTTGTAATCCTCACAGCATGGTGGCTGGGTTCCAAGGGTATCTCAAGAGAGACAACTGGGCAGAAGCTTTATCACCTTTTATGACCTAACCTTGGAAGTCACCCAGCATATTTCAGCCACATTAAATTCACCAAGGCAATCACCAAGGCCTCCCCAATTCCAAGGGAAGGGAAAGGAGATTATACTTCTTGATTGGGTATTGCCAAGGTTCTGGTAGAGCATGTGGAGCCATGCACATGAAGAAAAGATAAGGCTCAGTGTGGTTAAGAGGCAGATTTGGGAAAGAACATAGGCATATTTTGAAAAATGAATCAATTTGTAGGAGAAGCTGATGATTATTCTTTTCGACCTCCTGAGATAACAATGTATGACCAACGGTTCTTTTGTGACTAGACCCATGTCAAATTTATTTCTTCTTTGTACAGACCATTTTGAAGAAACCACTAATGTTTGCAACTTTAATTTTTGGAGTTTTAATTTGGCCAGAAACTTTCACTCATAGACTACTATGTTTCCTGTGTTGCCTGCTAGGCTGGCCTTTTTCTTGACAGCACAGACTTCCGAAAAGAGCTCTGCTATAACTAAACCTCAGAAGAAGGGTTTACTCCTTCTCCTCTTCAATTATCTAATCAGGCACGGCTCTGAATTTGATAATTTGGGGCAAATTCCGGGTCTCCAGACACAAGTAAAATTTTAGAACTGTCTGTGACATTAGCTACTAAGCAGTCTTTTCCAATCTTTTAATAAATAAATGACATCCAGAAGTTTCTATAGGTTACATAGAAAATTAGTGGCAAAGCTATAATTGGAAGCAGATGCTAAGACATGAATTTGAAAGCAAATGATTAATTTGAGAGGTGATAACTCTAGTAGGGAAATGGGGAGGTGATAGAGGCAAAGGAAAAAACCTAATATAGTGTGTGTTAATGAACAGGTTTCTGCTGTGGACAACTGGGTCTCAATCTTGTTAGGGATTGTGGGAGATTGGGAAGAATATTTGCCTCAGAGTTATTTCATCTTGGAAAGGAAACTGGAGAATCTATCTACCAACTCCCATTTGTCATTGTTGCAGACTGCTCCGACGCCATTACCTTCCTGGTGTGTATGGCCTGCTCTGAGTATAGGCCTGGCATACTCCAAAGGCCAGAGAATGCCCTCAGGTAGAAAGTCCCCCATGCTTGCTCTCAGAGGCTGTGGGTACACGTGGGAATGGTGTGTGCCAAGGGGATATATGAGGCATCAACAGCCTCTGCTACACTTGTAATTATTTTGTATTGTTTCTGTACTCTCTTTGTCATGTGTGTATTTGCCTAATTTCCCCAATAAAATGAATTGTATCAAGACCATTCTATAAATGTCAATCATGAACTAAACAAGTGTTAGTATTGTAATCCAGAAGGAAATGATCTTTCAGGCGGGCCACGCAGGGGTAGAGTCAAACTGGCCCATTATCTGAGGAGCTGAGAAATCATTTGAAGAAACCCACTCATTTACCACTTTTATAATATTTATGATGGGGAGGCTTATGGGAAACTTAAGTGCTTGTTCCTTATAGTACGTGGGTGTATGTTTGTTTTGCATGAAGAAGAAAATGGTGTCTGCTTAGGGTAGAGAGGCTTTTAAAGACTCATGAGAGCTCCCCACCCCCACCCCGACCCACCTCTGGGACTCAGCTTGATGGTAACAACCAGGATGAGGAAAATTAACCTTACTACCAGATTCAACCTAGGAAACTGATCTTAAGCAGCATGGGATATTGGAAGTTTTCAGACAGTGAATAGAAAAATCTTAACACCTAGATTTTAGCTCTAATATCATTAGATCCTCAATATCAAGGCAACATTCCGTCTTCTCCTAAAACACTCCTAGTCTGAGGACATGCCAGAAGAGAATGCTTAAATTTAGATCATTCTAGTAGTCAAAATTTCAAAGAGATCCCTAAAAAAATTCTTTGGAAAGAATGGGAAAGTGTAGTGATTCAAATTACCCTTGATTGTGTAGAAAATGTTTCTTAGAGAAATTTGCAGAATCCACGACAGCAATCTAAAAATATCAACTCAACTTCCAGTCTCCTAGGGAAAAAATGCTTTCTCTGCATCCCTAAAATACATTTATTTCAAACTGAGTTTTTTCTAAAATCTGTGTTAAGAGAAAACCAACTAATAGCCATGTTGATTCATGAAAGTTCTCTCTTGCAATCAATGGATACCTCTATATAAAAGTGATGACAGTGCACAAAACATACATCTAAAATACGTTTCAGCATTATCTGCTAAAGGAAATTACATGGAATGCTTATTTTTAATACAATAGGGATGTGCCATCTTTGAGAGCGTCTAGGATGCCATGATCTATTCGTAATTAAAGTGGTGGACTTTCAGTTAATCATACAATGTTATTCATTTTCTAGTTGGACAGTTCATAAAATAAACGGCTTTAGCTGGAAATCTGAAACCCTTTGACATGATATTATTTGAATGTCTTGCTTTTCTCTAGTTGCAAATACTTTCTGATGTAGAGTAACTGAAATGTTAGCAGGGTCCATGGAATTCTTTTACTTGAGATAATACCCTGTGTGAACAGTAATCTGAAATTTCTATAGGCCTTTTAAGCAGTCACCTAGAAGTAACTGGCTCATCTAAAGAGAGGTATTCTAGTCTCTCTAGCCTTAAAGTTTTGAATAAGAAAATGCTAAGAAGTCTATCTTCTACATTTGTTGAAATAAATACAACAGTATGGGTTAGGGAGAAGGAAGATTTGCAAATGGCTTCTTTTTCATTGCTTGACCATCTACACCAGAGGGTTTCCAGGCATACTTGAAACTAACTTTTGAAGATGTTTGTAATAGAATAAAATAATGAGCAACATTTCTAGCTCTCTACTCTCTCAGTCTTTCAAAGCTTAAGCATCTCAGAGGTTCACAGAATCTTTCTTCATTATTAAAACGACACAGTTTCCCTTTTGTATGCTCATATATATGTTTTTATGCAGTTGCTTGTACCAACAGTATACGTCCTCATATAGTTGATGGTTTTCAATGAGGTACTAGAAATATTAAACTACAATTTGCTTGTTTCATATAACAATATTTCACAAATATATTTAAATATATTTGCATGTAATTTGAACCCATGTTTATTTTTAAAATGGAACTTCACGTGGAAATATACATAAAGAAAATATATGAATTATAAATGCACAGCTTAATTAATTTTTACAAAATGAACAAGTATATCTATCTCCCAGAACAAGAAGCAGGTATTACAAGAATCTCAGAAGCTATCCTGACCCCCAATCTCTGCATCCCTCAAAAGATAACTAGTTTTATCTTCTATCACCATAAATTGGTTTTACCTGCTTTTAATCCTTATGTAAATAGAAGTATAGAGTACGTACCTTTAGTGTTTATTTCCTTCACTTAAATTATGCCTGTGGAATCCATGCATGTTATTACATGTAGCAGTAGTCCATTCGTTTCATTGCTATAGCACTCGTTTTATGAATATAGCCATATATATTTATCAGTTTTACTGTTTATGGATATAAGGTTTGTTTCTAACTTTAGCTGTTATGTAAAATGCTGCAATATTGTTCCTGTCTTTGATGCAGGTAGTTTTTGTTGTTGTTGTTGTTGTTGGGAATATACCTAAACATGACATGACATCCAGAAACCTTGTTAAATCCACTTAATTGTAAAATATTATTATCCGAGGACTCTGAGCTTTCTACGTATATGTAGTCTGCAAACGGTAACAACTTCATTCTCCCTTTCCAAACCTTATAACTTTTACTTTGTTTTCTTGTTACACTGACTAGTACATTAATTAAGGTAGTATTTGTTATTATTTATAGATACATTTTAGCAGATCAAGGAAGATTCCTTCTATCCCTAGTTTACCAGGAGGTTTTATATTTAAAAATTTTTTTTGCAAGTGTGAGTTAAATTTTCCAACACTTTTTCTGCATTTATTTTTACCCTTCATGTTTTTAATGCGATGAATCACAATAATTGGGTTTCATGTATTAAAATGAACCTTTGCTTGCCCAAATAAAATGAACTTCATTGTGATACATATATTGTTGTTTTAATATAGCACTGCAGTTGGTTTGTTTTGATAATAACTTATTTAGGGTACAAATCATACTCTTTTTCTTTTAAGTAGCTGCATAACATCCCATTGTGTGATATGATATAATTGCTTCAATGGTTTCCCAATTAAAAGACATTTAGGTGGTTTTCAGTGAATGTCTTCTTAGAAATAAGGCTTTAATTAAAAACCTTATATATATCCTTATATACTGGTGATTTTATTTCTATAAGATAGATTCTTAAAGAGGGATTGATGGGCAACAGATTATGTACATTTTAATAGCTATTTTCAGGTTATTTTCTTAAAATGTGTCAGTATATCACTAGTGTGGTATATAAATGGCTTTCTCACCCACTTTCCAGAATTGGATGTTATTCCATTCATTTGTTCTTTCCTCTATCTGATGGGTGGGAAATATCTCCTTTTGCCTTTTCCTGATTATGAGAAGGTAGATAACTTTTCAAAGGTTTATTGGTTATTTGCATGTTCTCTTTTGTGGATTTTCTGTTCAGGTTATTTGTTCATTTTTTTAAATTGGATTGTTTTTTTAAATCAATTTGTAGAATTTTATTAAAGTAGAGATATTAAACCTCTGTTCAGATGTTTTAATCTCAGTTTATTGTCTTTTTGCTTTATTATAAAGTCTTTGGCTTTATAGAACATTTTATTTCTCACGTACTTGAAAGTGACAATTTTCTCCTTAAAGTCATCGCAGATTAGTGTTTGGTTTAAGAATTCCCCCATAATTTAAACTGTTATATATTCCTCATTTATTTGGTTTTATTTTGTATATTTGGATCTTTAATCTATCTGGAAGTTATTTTTATACAGTTTAAATTACAGCAGTCTAACTTTATGGAAACACCATTATGATATATTCCATTTTTAATGACTAAATTGAAATGTCATATGTAATGCATTCCCTTTGGCTGGATATGTTTCTGTATTCTATTCTGTTCCATCATTTTATCTCTGTACCAATTCCTTACTGTTCTGATTAGAGTAGCATAATAATATAAACTAGTATGCCACAATCTTTGTGATTAAAAAAAATTCTGGACAGTTGTTATACTTTTATTCTTTTCTGATATAGGAGCTATGCTATATCTCTGAATATTTCCCATCTGATGAACTTGTTAGAAAGAGCATTGATATTTCTGAAAAGAATAGGCATTTGGGAAACCTAAGAGGTCTGCCTATAAATAACAACAAAGACAGATTTTCAGTAGGCATAACATGTCAGGCTGATGCCAATTGAGAAATACCAAGTTGAGACTCCATCCTGAGAGCTGCTCTGTGTTTAATCTAAGGAAATTCTGGAGCTAAGCCTAACTACTACGTTTTTGTCAACTTAAGTTATCCACTGTCATGCAAAAGGCCAATCTGGCAATGGAAAACAGGTATTAAAAATATTATGTTTTTAATCTAAGGCATTATAATGGGAATGGAAGAGGGTTACTGATAAAATTGTCTTGATGAAGGCACCCAATCGGCTCTTTCATCACAATGTTTTTCAGACTTGATTGCCCATTGGAATCACCCGCAAGCTTTTTAAACTCCTGATGCCCAGGTGAGAGTCCAGAACAATTAATCATTATCTCTGGGGGTGGAAACCAAGCCTTAGTGGTTTGAAAAGTTCCCAGATTCCACTGTCTAGCAATGTTAGAGAACAGTGCTTTAGAAGAGGGTAGGAATGTACTCTGCATGAAAATGCAGAAGAAAACAAGAAAAGAAAATCCTTAGCTGTTGCTAGGCCCCTTGCCAAGCTCTTCTTGTAAAGTTAATTTGTCTTTGGTAGGTGATGGGCAGGATTTGGGGTGACTGGGCTTCTGCCCGAAGAAGTGCAGGATGAATTATATGTGTGTCAGGGTGGTGGTGGTGGGGAGCAGTAAGGATACTAACCAAATGAAAAGTCGCTTCTGAAATTTTTAGAAAATAAAGTCATATGAGCTGTTTATAGTCCAATCTAATTCTAGCTTCAGTGGTGGGAGGAAGGGATGGAGGAGCCAGTCAGAGTGAATATACACACTGAAAGAAGGGTGGGTAGGTTTGGTGAAATCTCCTAAGAAATATGATTATTCTCAGCCTATATTCCCCATTTCTGGTCAGTGCATTTGAGTCAGGATCCAACCATGGGGTACACACGTTCGAGTGACCCAGACAGCAAAAGCCAGTGACCCTTCTCTTCAGTGTAGTCATCTTATAAGTGGCAATGCTAAATCATTCATGACCTCATGTGCTGCTTTTTGGCAAGCGGCTCCCTAATTGCTCCTGTTTTTGCATCGATTCTGCGCAGCGTGGAAAAGCGAGTCTCCAACTTGCTTGTGGATTTATTGACCACCGGGTCCCTCCTCAGCTTTCACCTTCCAGGCCTCGCCCACTCTATTTTGGGGGCAGGAGCTGGGACACAGCACCTGTTTCCTCCTCTCCAAGCATGGGCTGGGCATTTTGACGGCTTCGCCTTTCCACCAAGCCAGGTGTCGGTGCTTCTGTATTTTCCAGCTCACCATCCCTCCCCGCCCCCTACGCATCCCTATTTCCGTGGCTGAGGGCCCGGGGAGAAGAGGAATCCGCCCTCACACACCAGTTCCCAGCTAGCTACCTGCTCTGGAGGGCACCAGGCGGACCGCGCGGACCCACCTGCCTCCAAAGTTTGGGGCGTGGGGGAGCCGGGACACGTGGCGTGTGGCTATGGCTCAGCCTGGGGGTCCGGAGCAGCCCCGAGAACATGCCGCTGGGGACGGATTCACCGACGTCATCAGGAGCCGAGCTGGTACGACCTTGCTGCCTTGCTTTTTAGCGTGGGGTCTCGAGCGTTGCGGCTTCTCTCCGCAGAGGCTGTGCCCTGGAAGTTAGTACAGGGTTTTGGAAAGTTGTTGTGGCGCTGAGCGGAGGAGCAGCAGGGGACTGTCACCGCGCCCCCGCGCGCGTGGGGAGGGCGGGGAGCCACGCCGGGCGCTTCCGAGGGAGGAGGGGGAGGAGGGGTGCCTCTCTCCGGGAAAGCAGAAACTCAAGTTTTTCTTTCCGGTCAAGTAGATACGGGTGGGCAATTTTTTTTTTTTTTAAGGGAGCCACCGGATATCGGTTTTATTATGCGATTGAAACGGGCTTTAAAAATATAAAGGAACGAGCAAACCGATTTAAAAGAAATATTGTCCTGCGTAGCCTTTCAGGAGGGAGGGATGGGGAGGTGTAGAGAAGGCGTGTCTGGTCAGGGTGTGGCCAAGTGCCGAGTTACGAAATCTGAGAAGTTTCACCTTGCTTTGTATGTGTGCTGAAGGAAAATGTCAGAGGGGTGACAGGGAGGCTTGCATGCCTGGAGCGTAACTAGGCGAGTTGGGAACCAGTAAAGAAGAAGGAATGAAAAGTCTAAGGATTTTTTTGCAGCGTTACCACAGTGAACTTTCCCCCATGTGTAAATTTCACTTGTAGAGAATCTTCTAGTATTTGGTAGCCTGGCCCACATGTGCAAACACTTGTAAACCAGGATAGGTCTTGAAAGCTGTAAATGGAAGCAGCTGTTAAGCTTTGCTAAAGGATGAAGTTTCAGCTGCTTGAATCTGTTCCTCTCACCCTTGGAAATACACCAAATCGTGGACAGCAAAATAAGGGGACCCTTCTAGATATTTTTACAAACATTGCTGGATGCTGAAGAGGACAGAGGTGTAAAGTCACTGTGAAAATGTATTTCTGACGTGAGGTTAAAGAAAATATCACAGTAGAAAACAAAAAAATGAGTAAGAAACACAGGAATTGGGTAAACTACAGATCAGAGTTCAGAAGATGGTAGAGCAGGCTTTCTCTTCACAAGTAGTATAGGTTGGTAATGATGCCTGTAAGGCAAAAATGAGTGGTGTCTCTGACAATGCCTTGGAGAAATAGTTGTCCCCAATTTAAAAAGCACGCTTACCTTCTTCTTTTCCTCCCATTAATAACCTAACATGCTTCTCTGATTTTAAAGGGAAGAATGGTGAACTTTCTTAAATGGAGTGCCCTTCTCGTTCAACTTGTAGGATAATAGAATTGTCTTTAGTCACACTAAAATAACAATTTGAAAAAGTACATTGGTTACTTTCATACATTGCTTTAAAATTGCTATTGTTTATACAGTTTATTAGAAAGTAACTTGTAGCTATAATCATCTGAAATACGCATAAGGATATCTACTATAAACCTGTGAGAGTATTATTTTGGGAGAAGTGTGTTAATTTAAGGAATAATTCTACAAAGAATTGTCAGTGCATGAGAGAAGGAGAAAAAATCCACAAATTCTGAAAACTAGGGTTGTGTGAATTTATGTATTGTGGAGATGGCTAGTTTAAATCCATCTCTAAAGGGAATTCAACCTTTCTGTAACTTTGGATTGCATATCAGATACTACTTTGCGTCACTTTTTAAAATGCAGTTATTTTGTACATTTGTGAAATTAAGCTTTTAGAACTATTGGACGTTCAGGTGTGGTGAGTGATAGGTCCAACTGGTTATCTAATTTTCACAGCCTACCTTTATCTTTTTTTTTTTTTTTTTTTTTTTTTTTTTTTTTATGCGTTACGCGGGCCTCTCACTGTTGCGGCCTCTCCCGTTGCGGAGGACAGGCCCCGGACGCGCAGGCTCAGCGGCCATGGCCCACGGGCCCAGCCGCCCCGCGGCATGCGGGATCCCCCCAGACCGGGGCACGAACCCGCGTCCCCTGCATCGGCAGGCGGACTCCCAACCACTGCGCCACCAGGGAAGCCCTCTTTATCTTTTTGATAGGTCCTTCTAAGGGTTTAGAGCCCATCCAATAAAATATAATATTTGCTTCGAATATTTTAGTTTCTGTACCTTTATGAAACCAGTGGTTTTGTTTTGTAATATTTTTTAGGTATTGATTTTTTAAAAATTCTGCGGCATGAGGGGCAGCTGCTATTAATAAGTGCTTTTTGTAGCCAATTGCTATGCATGGCAATTAACGGTGATGCCAAAAAAAGCAAACCGAAGAACTTGCTACACTGACAATACCTATGTCTCCCTGCTGCCTCCTCCTTTCTCCCAATTTCTCTCATATATTAGTTTCTAGACCTAGTTAAATGTCAAGGGAAATTTTACAGTGCCTCAAAGGATATAAAAATAAGCTTTACATAAGATGTTTATATTTTTAGCGGCACTCTTGGAGATTGTTTCTTACACAGTTAATAAGTAGAACTTCAAAAAATCAAAGACACAAAGATGATTATAATAAACATTTGTAATACATGGTCGTACTTCATTAGATCAGTTTTATACAATGGTCTTGGTTCATCATTTGGTGAGAAGTCACAACAATGTGGAACTTTGAGTATCACTTAGTTTTTCCTATCAGGACTGCATATTCTTAACTTGTTTCCTCCATGAACTTTGACGTGGTTATGGTTTACATACATTACCTCAATAATCATGAGAAATTCTATGCCTTGGGTGAAAACTGTTACAAAATGAATGGCTAACCCAAACCAGAACTGTCCCTCTGGTATAAAGTTCAGATATCTTAAAGGTAAAATCTCACCATTTAAAAGCATTTCAGTACAGTATTTACAACTGTTGTTTTTTTGTTTGGATACTCAAGTATGGGCATTTGATCTCCTATTGATCGGGTATGCTTTCCTGTAATTAGAAACAGCTCAGTGTAACATAAACAGCTCCGTGCTGTTAATTTTTCTAAACCACATGTGAATTTAACTGACTGATTTCTTTTAGGACATTTTGTGTGTGTGTGTGTGTGTGTGTATGTGTGGTTTGTGTTCATTTGGCATCTCCTGGCACATCTTTAGAAGCTTCATTGGCATAGAATAATACATGAATAATTGAGTAAAGTGTACCTATGGATTTGTGTCGTGAAAGATTTTTTAACCTCTTGAATGCTGAAATAAAATTCAGGCATTGTCTTCAGAATAAAATTAGCTGAGCAGGTTTTGCTTAAAAATATAAAAATTATTTTTGGTTCGATCTTGGAGTCCACTATAACAAGATATTTCTGGTGATCAATTTTGCATTGATAGAATCCTATTTTACTCCAAATTGTAACTATGGAAGATTGTTACACCAAAATTTTGATAATTTTTTTTGCTTATTTATAGCGGTTACAAAGAGCCTATGGTAAAGAATAATATATATAAAAGTTAGGCCGAATGACTATTTTAAGACACACTTGGCTTATTTCTTTAGTATTTTAACTATCCTTATTAAAAAAAAGAATGCAATGTAAGTGAACTTATTTTTTTCAGTTTGAGCTAATGCTCTTAAATTATACGCTATGCCACTACCAATTAGATATTCTCAGAACAAACTAAGAATCAACTTAGACAAAGATATTGGGGATTTTACCAGGGAAAAAGTAAGAAATCAGAAGACATTTTGAATAACCATTCTTTCAGAACTTCCAGTTATTTCAATTGGAAATATTTTCTTACTAGGCCATTTAATATCTAAAGAATCACTTTGGTAATGAAGCCTGTACTTATCCATCCCAAGAAAATTATATGCTCTTGTCATGCTGAAGGAGTGGGGCAATTCTTTGTGCATGTTTGTAGAAGAACTACTTTGGTGCTTAAAAAAAAAACAAAAACAAAAACTTGAGTGTTAAGATTTTGCTTTGCTTTAATATAGAAGGATTCCTATCCACAGAGACCTTGCTAAGGAAATTGTAGGGAATAACTCTATATAGATAACAGCCACTAAAGTATGTTGTACTATAGTGTAAGTTTTCTTCTCTTTTAGGTAATTGCGTATGACAGCAGCCCTATTGTAAAAATAGATAGACCTAAGGACTAGAGGAGTGGAAAAACTTCCTTTTTCATTCTGGATTACAGGCAAAGCCACGCAAATTTATGGGAGCTATAATATGTTTTCATGCAAGTTATTTAACATTATACCAATGTTGTTTTCAAATCTGTGTACTAAATTTTCTCTGCTGTGATAGTGAATTAAATTCTATTCTTTCCTCCAAGGAGGAAAATTGGAAGTTTTCATATTGAGTTGATAAGTACATTTGGCTTGAGACTGAAAACAACTTCTAAGTTTCCACTTAAAGTTTTTCCTGAAGTTGATAGCTCCTTCCAATTTAATAGATTTAGCCAATTTATCTTTACATTCAGTAATTCTGAGTTCTGTGTTCCTCTCTGTAGAAATTCTGTTCTCTATTATAATGAAATTGAAAGTAACATTAATGAACTCTAATAGTTTTATGAAAATGTAGTTAGTTATTGGGGAAATAGCCAGTGATGTAGTGGAGGTGGTTTGCATTGGCTCGTGAGATCCAGTTGTATGAATCCCTTCCTATCTGCATTTTCAGTGGCATCATTGTTGGTCTTTTGAAACTTCCATGGTGGGGAAACACTACAGAAACCAGCAAATACTACTAATCAGGGTTTTTTCTTTTGTCCTTTTGAGGGAACCAGTTATTAAATATTTACTAGTACAACACTAGAACTATGATGAGAGAAATTTAAACTGGAAGGCATCCATTACGTTGAGGCCACGTATCGGTTAGGTATACGTTCCACTGAAAGTAACAGAATACCCAGCTAACTGTGGTCTTAACAAATTTTACATAACAAGATGTCTGGAGGTAGGCTGCTTCTGGTATTGGCTTGACGTCTCAGTCACAACAGGGCTGGTGTGTCTGATTCTCTCGACCTTTTCTTTCTAATTACAAGTCGACAGCTACTGTTCAGGTACCACTTGAGTCCAGAAGAAAGGAAAAGAAAGGCACCAGTTACGTCTCCTCCAGACTCACTCCAGTGGAGTGCTGCTTATATCTCATAGCAAACACTGTGTTCCATGGTCATCCGTGGATACAAATGATGCTAAGATTGTGCATTTTGAGCTTTTATAGCCTCTAATGAATTTTGGTAAAGGGGGAGAAGGGTAAAGGAGTAGAAATAGTGTTAGGGTATCCCGTCATAGGAAGTGGTTTATTTTGTTCTTACTGCTGGAGCTTTCGTCATGATAGTGCTTTAAGGCCATTTAAACCCCTAGGTGTTCCTGTTTATACAATCATAAATTTAAGTTAGGTTTCGGTTATGAGCTCTCACATCTTTATCTCTTAGAACAGGTGAAACCCATCATAGGGCATGGTCTTAGATTTAATAGGTGTGAATCTGTCCCTAGTTTAGGGACATTAAGTCACCCTTTCATTTCTGTTCTCCAGTGAAACCTGACCTGTCTGATCCCAGGAAACTGGCATGCTATTTTGAGAATGGGCACAATTTCACTCTGACAGATGACAGCAACTGCAGGCATGCCCAAAGACAAGCGTAGTATGTACATTGTGATGGTATAGGGCTATATTTCAGTCTTAGAAAGCTGGCTGGAATGACCACTTTTGGACACATTCCATACCTGTCCTGTCATTATAGTAACTGAAAACTGGTCCATCTGAAAAACAACTTTTACTGTAAAATGCCCCCATCTGCCGTATCCCTCCTGCTCACTACCCTGCTCCCATTGCCCCTTCTTATAACATCCTTTGAGGTAGTACTGAAGATGAGCTATCAATTCTGAATTTGTAATATTTAGGGTAGGAGAGTTCTATTACCATCATGTGTCTGTCCCGAGGAATTGTCTTTCACGTGTCAAACCATCACAAAACATGAGTGGAAAATGGAGAAAGAAAACATATTTTGTGGTTTGAGGATATATGTCAAATATAGTAACTTTACACAAATGTATTTAATTTAAAGAAGTTCTGACTCAAAAGCAAATTGTAACAAGGATTACATCCATGGTATGAGTTCGCTAAAGATTAAAGGGGAACTGAATTTTAACTAACATGTGAAAAGACAGGTAGTAGGTGTGATCTGGTGGGGAAGCCACTGGATGTCTATGGTTATGTGTTCTAAGTTAAAGAATATTGGTTAGGCTCTTCAGAAAACTCATAAGCAGGAATTAACATGTGTGCATGAGATTTGGAAGCAGGAGTAAATCTGATGCCCCTGGCAATAATTTTATATACTGAGCAATGTAACCATGTGGGGAATTTTTTTTTTTTTAAATATGAATGCCTAGTTGTTTGGGTGGGTGCTGTGAACCTGGGTCCTAAGTCTCCACCTGGAATTCTGACAAGCCCCCAGTTTTGAGAAGCTCTGGCTTTTGTCTTTGGGTTTTTGTTTTCAACTTGCTTTTGGTTTTTAATCATCACAGGCACCTTCCTAGATTGTTTGCTCTGTAGTGACTGTTGAAGTTAGTTTCCTGTTTTTCCTATGGTGAAAGTACATGAAAGATCAGTGGCAGTTCTCAGTTCACAAGCTCTCAATGACTGATACTTACAAAGGTTGTCTATACCCCTATTCTGGATGCTCTGAAAATACCGTGCAATATCTATTGTGATAGAAATCAAAGAGGACCCATGAGTTAGAAGCAAAGTAGAGAATAACCTGAAAATCAGCAATAGCTGCCTGAACTTACCAGACAGTTAATAGCTTGATTAGTTATTCATACCTAAATGTGAAATAATTTTCAGTTGCCTTCTTTCCAACATTCATCTGAGATAACTTACATTGCCCAAATTGGACTTTTGCGTGGGGGCAGGTGGAAGAGGGGTTTTCTTCGATGTAGGTGTCACAAACTGGTGCATAAAGGGGGAAATTAAGCCCAAGGGTGTGTTCTTTGAGATGTAGTGTCAAAAATGGAGAAAGGATTCCTTAGAGCATGTGCCTCTAATTCTTGAGAGCCCTAGTGCTCCTTATTATATTGGAGCAATATATAACACTACTCCTTATTATATTATCTCCTATTTTCTGCTTGAACCTAGAAGGTGTTTTTTTTCTGGTTTCACCAGCCTTAGAGCTTAAAGCAAAATGTACACACTCTACCTTATTACTATGATGTAGAAGATTTGAAGAGAGAATAAAGCTCTATTGTAAAGCGGACTTGATAAAACTTAGGATTCTGATATATCTAGCGAGTTTTAATGCAGTCAAAGAAAATTGATTTTTGTGCATTGTACCTGTAGTTATCACTACACCAAAAAAAAAAAAAAAAAAAAGTGGGGGCATAGCTATTTCTCCTCTTTACCTATTTCTTTTTTCTTTTTTTCTCCCTCTCTTAACCTTCTCATTTCCTTCTTAAACCTCATTGTCACTCCTCTCAGAACTGAAGTTAATGCTATCAATACTGGAGTACAATTAAATTGATACGAGTAGACTCCTTTGGAATGGCTTCCTTCCTTTGCCACAATTTTGTAGCATTAGGCCCATGGGGAAATCTATTCCAAGTTTCATTATGCCAACTTTCAATTCAATTTTCAGTTAAATCTTGTACAAATTTTGGACTGCCTGCATGTTATTTTACAACATAACTGCTATGTTTAAAAATTTTGGCTCATTTAAAATTAGGTTTGTGAATTGATACAAGGACTATCTGATGTGGTTATTAGAAACATCCAGGACAGACAACAATCATACTTCCTTAGTGCAGTGGTTCGCAAACTTGAGTGTGTATCAAAAGTCTCTGAAAGGCTTAAAACACAGATCAAGGTGCCTCTCCCTCAGAGTTTCTGATTGTAGAGTGGGACTTGAGAATCTACATTTCTTACAAGTCCCCAAGTGCTACTGATTCTGATGCTCTAAGGACCACACTTTGAGAAACAGTGCTCTGTTAGAAAAGTTAGGAAGGAATTAGTGAACCATCACTTTTTGGTAAAAACATGGAGGAATTGGTAGTTCTTTGTTCCAGGAAACAAAGAACAATATAACACTGTTCAGAGCTATTGAAGGTGGACTTGTTCCTAGTACTCTAAGTCCCAGTAACATTAGTATGAGCGGTCCCTTAATCCCTTCTGGCTTAACCTCTATCTGTACGTTGAAAGAGAAGGCCAAGGCAATTGACATGACTGAGGGCATCTATATACATGAGTACTTGTTAATGAACTTAATCATAAATTCTGTGTATTCTTGTATATCTTTTACTTTTAAATTACTATTAACTCTGATACCACTAATTTTATGTGAAGTGTGTGCATAGTTGATGGCACCAATAAACGTGTGATATACAGATGGCTCATGTTCTTGGTTAAGCTGTTGGTCCATACCAGGTGTTTTCCCTTGCTATTCTGCTTTGCCAGGAGTGCACCCCCATCCACCCCAAGTCCCCCAGACATACTCTTAACCACTAAATATAGATAACCACAGAAAGTATTTTTAATAAATCTGAAATTCTTCCAAAGAAATGTCACCAGTCAAAAGTATTTTATTTTAATTTTTTGCTACCTACCACAATATATCAGTTTTTTTCCCTTAAATTCTTCATTAAACTGTCTTCTCCTTTTGAATTTTAATAGAGTTTCCTGGCTTGTACTTCATGGAATTATATGGGATGTTAATACTTTTTGGTGATCAAATAAGTTTGTGACACATGAGGTAAACAAAGTTAATCAATTTCTTAATGCCTGATTTCTGAGAAATTTTATTGTGCTTAAGTGTATGATAAAACTTGAAGAGAAGGGTGGAGTTTTCCAAACATACTTTATCATGGACTTTTTTTTTTTTTTTGAGAAACATTTTGTGGATTGTTGCTTCATGGAACTCGGGAAATTGAAAGTGTAGATGTGAATGAATTAGAATATATCAACCCATTGATCCATTGGTTTATTCAGCTGCTCAGTGTTTTCTCTAAAGGCTCTGAGGCCTTAGTCCTTGATTAAGGAAAAAAAAAACTTCCCATTTCTAAGAGGGCTGTTCTAATGTTTTAGTAGCATATAGTTTTTGTAATGATTATTGACAATGTTCCATTAAAAATTGACAGAATATAACTAAAGTAAAAATCACAGAAATAACCTTCATCTAAACTGTTAACATTGTGGCTTGTATGTGCATGTATGTACATACTTACACATATATACATGCACATGTTTGCAGACACAAGGTATGATTAATATTATATATGTGCATTTTATATAAATGGGATAAGTTGCCTTTACAGATGACATTTAATTAAGTGTGGTAATACTTTACCACACTTTAATTATGTGAGTATAAACATAATGTACATACTATTTTGTAATTCTGCAATATTTACAATTATTTTGTACACCAATGTAATACAGACCTATCCTGCATCATTACATTTTCTTTGATAACACTCACTTTAATCGGATGTGGGTGGCATACTAGAATCACGAAGGTGGGATTCAAAAAGGGCTACCCATGCACGCCGAGTCTTTGAAACTGCTGTGCGATACATTGTGGGGAGAGTTGGAGGTGAGATCTCACATCCACCCATGAAAAGATGTTTTTTGCAAAATGTCTTATAAATGTGGTTTCTACCCTGAATTGGTTACATAATTACATGAATCATTTAATTCTTCTTCATAGTTTCTGTTTCTAAATGACAGACAGACAGGGACTGAATTCATTCCTGGTCAGTCAGAGATCCATACAGAAGGAAATAATTAAATAGATCTAAAAGACCATGCAAAATGAAACTTAGTGGATAAGAAGGAATATATGGCATGTAGCTCAGAGAGACATAAAATGAAGGTGGAAAAGTCTAAACTCTGCAATACTTTGAACAAAGGTGTTTAACTGGAGCAAGTATTGACTGAAGGCACTGATGCAGTAGTGCATGAAGAGAACTGATGGAGAGGAGTGCTCCATGGAGGCATGGCCCTGTAGCTTGTCAAGTGATTTGAACTGGAGAGTATTTTGATCATTATATACATTTTAATAAGCAATGTGAATTTGACAACTGACCTGCAAATGTGAAATTAAAACAATTATATAACTAATTGAGATCTTAATCCCGATAGAATAGATTTAGTAAAAGTATTCTATTATGACATTAGCAATTTATTTTAAAATTAAGAAGCAGACTTGGCAATATTTGCCTCGGCCTAAGTCATATATGCCATAAAATACATTAAATTACCAGTTAACATATATTAATCACCTAAAAATCTCTAAATGCATTTTTCTGTCAAATTTATGCATGGTGAATTACTGAGGTCATGTAACTAGCATAGGTTTGGGAATGGGCTGGTTTTGAATCTCAAATGGAAATCTCTTAAAGTTTCTAAAATGAACCCCATGAGAAAATACATTATTAATGATAGCTAGTCAAATGTGAGAAATGCTTACTTTTTCATTTCATAGAAAAACATGTTTCATAATTGAATAGCTATTATAGTCTCTAATATATTAAGTCAATTACAGTTTGCTTCAGAATAATGGTCATATTACAGATATTTCTTAAAGATTTGGATCAAAATTCCAGATATAAAACTCAGTTTACTCATTGAATTAAAACAATGGCTATATCTTTAAAAATACTGATGGACATTTGAACAAATGAGGTTAAAAAGCTATTAAAAATCTGTATCTTAGATGTATTTTAATTAGATATAGAACGATAAGGCAGGATATGCTAACACACAGAATGAATCATGCTTTGATTTTGTGTTTTTTCCCTATCCCTAAGAACAAAATCTTAAGTGGAACTGCCATTTAGTAGTAGCAAATATTTTTCAGACAAAATAATGCAATATCTCCAATTCACTCTCTTGTCATTTCCCTATTTTTTCATCCCTTCTAATATTAGCCAATGTTTACATTAAAACCAGTGAGGAAATTGTGTCCAAGATGTCTACGGAACTTCTTAGGAAAAGGAAGAGAAACTGTCATTTTTAATTAAACCAGATTAGTTTGTGAAAATCATAATTATGGATAGCTATAATTTTCCCAGTGCTTTTGTCATATGTGACTAAATTAACACATAAGAGTCCTCTGAAATATTCCCCTAAATGACAGTAAGTTATCTATTTAGTGAATTTTTATTTTTGGCAACATATTAAAATTATAGATTTTTTTTCTCTATCAAGGCTATGTTCTTTTTTTTAAAAGAATAAAGATTTTCATTTGTTTCGTTTTCATTTGTACCTCTAGGGTGCATAATAAGTTGTTGGCTTACATGCTCACACTCCTATATGCTTATATCTAAAAGTGAGCATTGATATGTGGAGTAAGCTGATTAAACCCCAGCGACATAAATGAACTAGGGAAGAACTTCAAAGTCTCCCTCCTTATTCTCACCAACTAGCCACAAATAAATGCTCCCTCCCTTAGTTCTCTTGGGGGAAAAAATACCTATTATCTCTTGTCTTTTGTTAGGGAATGTTATTCCCACATTCCTGCTTTCCCATGTTTGCTTTTCCCCATCTTATTCCTTTCACGTGCTTTTTACCCTTTACACCTACACTAAAATACTACTGGACTGTTCTTTGATTCGTAGTGGGATTTGATTTAATAAGAGTTCAGAGGTCATATGTAGAAGAGTAGAATAGCATGATATGAAAGCCAAGGTAACACTGAGGTTTCAGTACATACTGCTTTAAAACAGCAATAACACACCTAGTGAGCATTCACAGTCTGCCTCTTACCAAACTGAGACAAACCTATTTGCAACATGATGTTGCAGAAGTAACTCTAAACTAGGAATTTGGGGTTCTGGTAGGCCTCTCTTCTACTTTAATTCTACTGTTCAGTTAAGTAATTTTTTAAAAAATTTATTTATTTTTGGCTGTGTTAGGTCTTTGTTGCTGCACTCAGGCTTCCTCTAGTTGCGGTGAGCCAGGGCTACTCTTCGTTGCGGTGCGCAGGCTTCTCATTGTGGTGACTTCTCTTGTTGCGGAGCACCGGCTCTAGGCGCACGGGCTTCAGTAGTTGTGTCACGTGGGCTCTAGAGCGCAGACTCAGTAGTTGTGACACACAGGCTTAGTTGCTCCACGGCATGTGTAGTCTTCCCAGACCAGGGCTCGAACCGTGTCCCCTGCATTGGCAGGCGGATTCTTAACCACTGCGCCACCAGGAAAATACTAAGTAATTTTTTTAAAGTCAACATCAGAACCATGCCATTATCAACTCTAAATGAGGTTATGGTGTACCTAAAAATGAAACATAAACTTTGGGAGCCTGGGTGCAATGGATTTGGGCAAAGGGAATGGAAAGAGATAGACAAAATAAGTTGTCATGTGAGGCTTCTTGAAAAGAGAATGGGCAATGCCAGCATGGTAAAGGCACAGCCTACAGCATCAGGTAATAGTGGAAGAGTATGCAGATCAAGTTCTAAAGTTCTACTTTTTAAAAACTTTTTTTTATTTTAAAAGGAGTTCAGGAAAAGATGAAATATTGTCTTGTCGAGGTAGTTTAAAGGGCTTGCCTTTTTGGAAGCAAGGCAGGAGTCCAGATTAGTATTTCTGAAAGTGAGATTTGTGTTGTAGGGGGAAAGAAACTTGGAAATTTTATATTAATTGTTTGACTTTAAAAATTATTTTTATCTCATTAATAAGGTTTGTAATATATAACTTAAGCACATATATATATGAATTCATATTATACATATTTTGAGGGGGTTACTCAAAAATCTTTTGCTACGAAGAGTACATATTTAAAGAAAACATAAACTACTTTTCATATGATCTTCAGAGTTCTTTCAGGCAGTATGATTTAAAGAAAGGTCAATTATCAAAACTTCTGGTAACTATAGAGTGGAGCCAGAAAAGTATGAATGTATTTCACCTATCATTTTTTATATTCTCATTCTGAGAAAAAAAAAAAGCTCACTACGAAGGGACTGAGGAAATATCATCTGTTTTGTGCAAAATAAACTCTGTGTGGTGGATGCTGTGATGTTGCCCAGGTTCCCCTTGCAGGGGTTGCCTCAGCTGCAGAGAAGTACCTTGCGTCAGGCCACTTTCTTGGGTTGACCTCATTCAGAAACTGATGTATGACGGAATATAAAGGCCCTTTCATCCAAACAAAGTTCAGACTATGTAGAAGCCATTCTAGCTCTAGAACTTCCTTTAGGGTTGGCAGGAATTGCTGTTGGGCTTGATAGTGTAGTCGATTTCTCTCCAATCCTGATTTCTTTGCTCTTCACTCTATAGGCGTTGAACCCAGGGGCACTCCTTAACAAACACCCTGCATTCTCTTTCAGAGCTGGTTTCCCAGTGAACCTGACCAGTAATAATAATAATAATAAAAAGTAAATAAATTAGCCATGTATTCCAGAATGAAGTAATTTTAGGTCTGAGACAAAACATAGGAAGTAGACTTTACTAAGAATTTAATCTTGTACTTTGTACTAGACCAGTCTATTGGTATGCTTTGCTATCAGATGCATCATTATTATAACACGGATGAAGTGGTAAACTTGGATGGTATAATTCTGTACTGCACATGGTTATTACCATTTATTGTCCTCATTGACCTAGGGTTGACCCTTGCCCTCAAAAAGTATTTTCTTATTGAATGTTTCCTAGATTGGGAGGTTTCTTGTCATCAAGAGGCCTTGTATTCAAGATCCACATCACTCTCTAGGGGCTTATTAAACTACCTCCTTTTCAGTTGTTTCCCATCCTACCTCTCAAAGCATTGGTTTGTTTCTTTATGCACCACTATCTTTAAATTTTTTTTAAATAGTGGAAGATCTGCATTTTAATTAGGTATAACCTACTTTTAAAGTCGGTTGAAAAATTTTCTCGGGTGAAACATCTGTAATATCCAAAGGTGTCTGGCCTAGGGCAGGAAAAGTGGGAGTGTACATCTGTATTATTGCAATCATCAGAAAATGAAGTCCTATTAAAAACATGTTCATAATGTGCTCTACTCTCTAGGAAGCAAAAGTTTATACCTTGGAAAACTACTAGCATTTCTTATAGGCAATAAAAGTTTAATGACAGCGTAGACCTGTGATATCAAGTATATGCTCTGACACCTTAAAAATGTTATTACTGATTAATCTATAGTTATAAATAACTTTCAATGGCCCTGCTCGCCTAAATAAAGATGGTAATTTACGGTTTGTGTTGTTTCTGACAAATATGGCCCTCTGCCTTTTATCTAAAAGTGAAGTTACTCTTTCAGGCCATGTAGTTTCACAATAATAAATATTTAGACAGGATGAAGCAAGTTCCTAGAAGTAGAAATGTCACTGTAAGAAATGGCCTCATCTTTAAATGTTAATCCTAATTGCTAAATATAGTATGATGTAAAACATTAGCATATTTCTTAAATCATATCAAATAAATTGACATTAAAGGGTAACATAATCCAACTCTTTACCAAATGACATATTTTTCATTTAGACAAAAATTGTCAAAGTTAAAATAAGACAAAATGATACTGCCACAAAGTGATGATTTTGATATGTGAAACAGTAAATATAACTAGAGCAGGAACAAAAATCAAGAAGATACAAAGAATTACCAAGCTTTGCTTCATTAAAAAATACTTAAGATAAATTATATTTGATTGCACATGACTTTTCAATATCTGCTGACCGTGCAAAGTACAAAAGGTTATAGATGCAAAAAGGCTTTCTGAAGTCCTTTTTTATAATGATACATTAGAAAACAGGTGAATATAATTCAATTTTTGTTGTCCATGCAATAAAATATAATGCAATCATAAGAGCAATTGATATATCTTCTACATTCATTGACAGAATTGGTGATTAATCAACATGTGTAATATTTCTGTGTCTGTAGAGTGTAACATCAAGTATGGATGTAGGAGAGAGTGTCAAAATAATTGTGGACAGTCTTCAGGTAGTGAGGTTATAAGTGCTGCATTACTATTTTCTCCTCTGGTCTATGTATAGTTTCAATGTTCAAAGAAATACAGATTACTTCTCTACTATTAAGAAATTTTAAAAATTTATGCTTCAAATGTAACCTCCTTTCTTCTCAAGTCATGTGTTTTGTAAGGGAGGTGAAGCCATGTTAAAAGCTAAACCCCATGAGTGGAGGTCCACCTTTAGGGCTGGCCTTAAATTCTAATGAGGTAAAGATGATAGCCACACATTCTCCAACAAGTCACAAAAGGATTCTCAGTAGTGTTTCCATGTGGAAAATTTTTTCACAGTATTTCTCGATAAATTTGTTTTTTTGAGTCTCAAATCACAAGAAAAATCATTCAGGATATTTGGAACACAGGGAAAATGTGTTATAATCCGTCTAAGGGAATTAGAGCTGAAAATGAATATTAAAAAGGTTACACATTTGAAAGATGTGTAACCAAGTGGAAATTAAGGAAGAACAGGAAATATAGACTCTCCAAGTCAAAAGATATGATTGACATTTCCAGGAACCAGGTTCAGAACATGGATAGAAGCATGGTCGAGATCTAAACAGTCAGTCTTTCTTTCAGCTATTGCCATGGTATAAGGTGTGTGTGTGTGTGTTTGTACGTATGTATGTATGTGTATCTGCCTGCTGCTAACAAGACATTCTTGCAAATAAAATATTAAAGTTTATATGCATAGTATAGTTCATAGAAATGCTATGAGTCACGTTCCAAGAAATAATGAGTTTGGGAACAAATAAGTTCTCAAATTGGCAATTTCAACGCATGATTCTGTGTAGTGATGATGATGTTAACCTAGCCAGGACGTCTGAATATTAGCTCTTAAAATACTACCCAGTACTGTTCACTGACGTTTTCCAGTGGTTTAATATTCAGTCGGCTATGTTTCTTTGTAAAGTGAGTATTTTTATTAATCATGTTTTATATATTCCTACTGAGTAAAGAGAATGTAGAGCATTGGAAGTATATGTTAGGAGTAATTTAGGATTTTAGGAGTTGATGAACATTCCAGGGAACTCTGAGTTCTTGTTCTCAGATCCCAAAGATTAATATATATTGGGAATTTGTAAACTCCCAACTAACTCTCAGCAGAAATGGTGTGGTGGATAGAGGGAGCAAGGTGGTCATTGCCAAACCCTGTGACATCTTTTTACACATAAACCACGCAGCCTATGACTCCTGCTTTCAGTTAATACTGTTCAGTCTTTGGTATGTAAGATTGTTACATCAAACATTACATCATTAATTTTAAGATGGAACTTGATGCATGAATTTTGATATCTAGTTTGCTCAGGTTCTTAAACTTCTGAGGTTATATATCTTTTGGGAGTAGAGTGATGGTCTATAAGGCGTTTTGATTCAATAACTTATATGTCCTTTACACTAATATCTGCTTTTGGGTTTTATTAAAATAACATGGGAAGTTAAAATTAGTAGTCCAGGTTTAGGTTGAGTGCTGGAGAGAGCAGATAATGAGTTGTAATTTTTAGGAGCAAAAAAATGTTTCCATGATTATCTAAAATTGTTCACTAAAGCTGGCAAAAGGCAAGTCTTTGGACTTTGAGACTTTATAGCAGTAAAATGGAAAATTTTCTAATTCGGGCTTAGCTTTAAAAATAGTGGGAAAATAAAGTTTGTGTGTCTACCATCTTGTATTTCCTTGTAAGATTCAGAAACTTTGTATCAGAAATGCATTTTGACAGTTTATAAAGGAAGTCAAAACAGCACATGTATAGCTGCGAAATGTCAACTCCTAGTTCTGTTCTATTTTAATATGTGGCCCATGTTGTCAAGAGGAAGGCAATGTAATTAATCACAGGGTAAATTTTAGGGTTTATTATGTGGACAAAATTGTCCTATCTCCACCACCTAGTATACCCTGTAGCCTTTCCCTTTCTTACTCCTTTCTTGCTAGCATAGGTTTTAGTGTTGTGTATGTGTTTTGGGGATCCACACAGTGTGGTGATTAACTTGGACTCATTTTCCCTCATTCATTGAATTTCATCCTTTCACGAGAAATAAAAACCTTCAACTTTAACTCTTTTATTTGGAATTGCATCTCTTTTCCTGCTGCTAGTATATCTCCATTTAGGGTTCTCAGTATAGTTATGGTGATCACAATTACTGTGTCTCGTTGTTAACAAAAATGAGGTGATTTTAAGGTACATCATATAGATGGCTGCTGATTTTGTTTGAACGTGAACCTACCTCTCTTTAGGAAATGAATTACATTAAACATTCATTTAAATATTACTCATGTTCATAGCAGCCTTATCTGTAATAGCTAAAACACGGCAGCAACCCAGTTGGTCATTGATGAATGAATGGATAAGCAAAATTTAGTAAGTGCATATAATGGAATATTATTCAGCCTTAAAAAGGAAATTCTGACTCATGCTACAACATGGATGAACCTTGAGGGCATTATGCAAAGTGAAATAAGCCAGTCACAAAAAGATAAATACTGTATTGTTCCAATTACATGATGTACCTAGAGTGGTCAAAATCATAGAGACAGGAAGTAGAATGGTGAATTTCCAGGGGCTGGGGGGGAGGAGGGAATGGAGAGTTATTTAATGGGTATAGAGTTTCACTCTTGCAAGATGAAAAGAGTTACAGACATGGATGGTGGTGATGGTTGCGCAATATGAATGTACTTAATACCACTGAATTGTACACTTAACCTTTTTAAGTTAGTAAATTTAATGTGTATTTTAACACAATAAATGTCTAAAAAACTATGAATGTAACACAATAAAACATTATTTTTTCACCTGTCTAAAACGTTGCCTTTTAAATACAAAAGTGATTGAACTCAAGGTGCTTTTTCAAGTAGCTATCCATTTTCAATTGCTAACCATCAGTACTGAAAACTGCAAAAACCTGTAATTAATCTGGTGATGAAGCAGTTTAAAAGTTTTTTCTAGCGCCATGAAGATCGAGTTTAATTCTTTGAGAATAAGAAATATCTATTCTTTATGTCAGATCAAGTGTACGCTTCTCATTTTTGTGATAATGTGAATGTTTGGAAATCACAGTAGTACTTGTCTCCTCTGAATTGGAGCCATGTTGTAGGGTAGCTTCATTTGATTTGTTAAACTCGGATTTATCCTTCGAGGTAGCACAGCAGCTTTTGCAGGTACAGAACAGTTACATTTAAATGTGTTACCTGGAGCACACTCCCATCTGTTTTCTGTACTTTACACAAAGCATTAGTTCATTTCCAGGGGTTCAAAAATTCTAATTCTAAAGGTTAAATTCACACAGACAGAAGCCCAGTGGGATTAGAGTTCCTATTTTAGAAAACACATGTCCTTTTGCACTGTGAACATGACTTGCTATCTTCTACGTTATCTGGCTGCAGAGCCATTACATTGGCACTTCTTTTCAGCATAAACTTGTTCCCTTGTTCGTCCTGATGTGGTAGCACAAAAAGATGAGCAAGTCCCATGACTAAGAATGAAGACATCTGGAGCTTATGATGAGGGAACTACTTGAGTCTAGGAGTTCTGTGTATCTTTTTTTTTTTTTTTCCTTCAGGTCCCTTTATACTTTCTAGACTTGCTGAAATCTTCACTATTAAAAATGACTTGTTATTTGCAAAACTGTCTGTGAGCCCGCTTTATAGCTACAGAGAGGTAATTACACTTTACAAATGTTCAGGGATAAATTCAATTTTAAATGTTCATTCCTACTGGCAGACTGTGCATCTAGATAGGTTTTCTGGAGCTGAACAGTTCTATTTAAACTTTATTTAGATAAAGTCAGATCTTCCACTTATCTGAAAGCCTGCCGCTTGTGTTTCTGTACGGCTAAATATCAGTATAAAGAACAGTTACATTTTAATTTTTGTAAGCTCGTTACTTTAAAGAGAAAACTAGAGGAAAAGCTTTCTATTGCTGAGGAAATTGTGTCCCTCTTAAGAAGAAATTTCCTGAGATGCCTTGGTCAGAGAATAGTGGCTTAAGAAGTACTCAATAAGTGCAATTTACTATAGGTAATTGTTTTCATGCCCCCTTGGCTAAGTCTAAGTAAATTTTCATCTGCAGAGTAAAGCTCTGTGAGCTAACAGTGGCTCATTGCTTCTCACACTGATGATGAATTGATATCGGTGGTCATGTGTGCTAGGCATATGTTGGAAAAAAATCAAATAGTTTTGGACCTATTGAGGAGAAAGGCAAATGAAATTTTCTTAAACTGATAAAAAACAAAATTAAATCTATGAACTCATAATAATTGAGAAATGAGAATTTTATACTCAGTTATTTGGAGAAAATGTGTACATATCTAGACTTCAAAAATAAGTAAAAATGCAAAACAGTTAAAACAGTCCAGATTTTCTCACTAAAGAAAATAGTTGGTATAATTTATATGTGTTTGGTATCAGTTTTGTCACCAAGTAAGAAGTGAAGGAAAGGGGGGACCGAGGTAAAAATACTGCCTTGGTCATAGGCCATTAAGAGTTATTTTGTCTTAGGAAGGATTAACTACAAAATTCTGAATTATATTGTAGCAGTTCTGTGGAATCATGAAGTTGGAAATGTTAAATTTATCTTAATCTTCAGGTAATATTTTAGGAGGACCACTTTTTGAAAAAGTTGATGCTTATTCTTTTGTAAGGTAGCATAGAAGTTAGTGGCCATAACTTTAAAAAAGAGAAGAAAGGGATTGGATCTATCATTCTCCCTCTATGGTTGTAACTTTTATTCCTGGTGTCCTGAAATGTCATGATTTTCTGCCTTGGAGTGGCACTTTCTATTCATTGTACTGGGCCCTTTGAGTCCCTTTCATTCTACAAACTTATGCTCTTGGTAGACTTGAGGCAATTTTCTTATATTCTTAGTATTGATATATTCCCTGCCCTGCATTTTCCGCCTTCATTCTGAAATTGCATTATTGGATATTTATACATGCACATACTTAGTAATTTTTTTCCTGTACTATTTTTCGTCTGTACTTTTATGCTACACCTTGAGTGGCATCCTCATATTGACCTCCAAACATTTCTATTGGCTTTGTTTTTCTTATTTTTGCTATCATGTATATAATATCCAAGAAGTATTTTAGCTTTCTCAACATTGTTTTTTATAGTCTCATGTTTTTTCTGTTATGCAATATCTTCTATCTCTCAACTTCTGTTACAATTTTAAAGCATTCTTCAATTTTTACATTTTCTTTACTACAAGTATGGTTTTTACCGTTTGTTTTTTTTTTTTTTTTTTTTCGGTACGCGGGCCTCTCACTGTTGTGGCCTCTCCCGTTGCAGAGCACAGGCTCCGGACGCGCAGGCTCAGCGGCCATGGCTCACGGGCCCAGCCGCTTTGCGTCATGTGGGATCTTCCTGGACCGGGGCAGGAACCCGCGTCCCCTGCATCGGCGGGCGGACTCTCAACCACTGCGCCACCAGGGAAGCCTTACTGTTTGATTTTTTAAGATTTGATTTTTCTTTCAAATTGGGGCTCTCCTCAAATACCTGGTTTTCTTTGGCTGCCAATTTAGGCTTAAGACAGAGACTAAAATGTTAATTCACATCTTAGACGTGGCCAGGTCTTTTCAACAGGTCTGCTTTACTGTAGAATGATTGGGTGCAGTCCCAGCTGTTTCCTCAGGAGGTCCCCAAATGTCTGTATGTTGAGGTCTTTTCTTTTGGGACATCTGTTTACCCAGAGGGAAATCTGGTTTCCTGCTTGAGGGGTAGGGGTGGTGGATATAAATCTGGTTATCAGAGTTCCTGCCATCAAGCAGGAAAGGAGATTGGTGGTTTCAACATTCGGTATCTTTTTTTTTTTTTTTTTTAAATAACAAGTTAAGCCATCTTTATTCATAGACAGGATGACTGTGTGGAAAATCCTACAAAATCTACAAAATAGCTCCTAAAACTAATTATTGGGTTTAGCAAGTTTGCAGAATTTAAGAGAAGTAAACAAAAACCTATTGCATTTCTACATACTAGCAAAGAACAATCAGAAATTAAAATTAAAACCATTTCCAGTTAAAATAGCATCACAAAATTAAATACTTAGGGATAAATACAGTTAGTTGATGGTGGTGTTGGGTTCAAGTATGTCCTTACTGATTTTCCTGCCTGCTGGATCTGTCCATTTCTGAGAAGCGTATTGAAATCTACAACTGCAACTGTGGAATCATCTGTTTCTCCTTGAAATTCTATCAGTTTTGCCTCACATATTTTCATGCTCTGTTGTTAGGTGCCTAAACACTCAGGATCATTATGTAGTTTTGGAAAATTGACCACTTTATCATTATTAATGTCTCTCTTTCCCTTGATAAGTTTCCTTACTTTGAAGTCTGCTCTGTCTGAAATGAGTACAGCTACTCCTGCTTCCTTCCTTCCTTCCTTCATGCATGCATGCGGGCTTTCTCTAGTTGCAGCGAACGGGGCTACTCTTCGTTGCAGTGTGCAGGCTTCTCACTGTGGTGGCTTCTCTTGTTGCGGAGCACGGGCTCTAGGTACACAGGCTTCAGTAGTTGTGGCACGTGGGCTCAGTAGTTGTGGTGCACAGGCTCAGTAGTTGTGACACACGGGCTTAGTTGCTCTGCGACATGTGGACATTTTCCCGGACCAGGGATTGAACCCATGTCCCCTGCATTGGCAGGCAGATTCTTAACCACTGAGCCACCAGGGAAGCCCATGCTTTCTTTTGATTAGCGTGAACGTGGTGTATCTTCCTCTGTTTCACAACGGATCATTTTCCCTCCCCCTGCCGGAAGCACAAGAGGATTTTTTCTCTCATATTGTCTGTGAGAACCTGGTGGAGCTCCTAGACGTAAATCTTAAAATATTGTGGGGAGCCCCCTATGATTGGGTCCCCCTGGAGTTTTCATCTCTCAGACTTGAGCCTCCAGCCATTCATCAATTACAGTTCAGGTTTCCGACCCCAGCACTAGAACCCACAGATAGTTGCTCCAGTAAGGCCTGACTCCCTGTGTTCACGTATCTCTTCAATTTGGGGGGCAGTAGTTTGCTCTGTGACCTCAATTCTCTTACAGACCAAGGTAGAGTTGTTGATTTTGTTTGTTTACCCTTTTCCCTTGTTTGGATGGTATGGCGTATTCCAAGCTTCTTACGTGCTGGATGGGAAACCAGAAGTTGGTTAATTTTTTAAGTACTACTATTCTCATTTTATTTGTCATTGAGGTAACATTGGTTTGTAACGTTTTATGTGTACAATATTAGATTGTACTAGGTTGTATTAGGTTACATGGCCAATGTCCAGACACTTTCCTGTGTTTGTACATAGGAATATAACTTGAACATTTGACCAAGAGGTATCAAGGTGCTACCTCCCAGAACAAGGGAAGCATCTATCCAAAGTTAGATTTTAGTATCTGTATCATTAAAATAAGTCACAAATATCAGGAAGCTCTTTACCTTCATTAAAAAAAAAAGTTGTAAGTCAGTTATGCACCACTATTTCCTTATTGCAGAATCTAACTATGACTATATGTTTATCATTACCAGTGATATTTACACTACCTTTTTATGTTTTTAAGGTGTTAATTATTGTTCTTTTACCTCCACTCAAAGATCTTTCTTTAGTATTTCTTGTCAGTCAAGTTTGGTGGTAATTAACTCCTTCTGCTTTTGTTTGAGAAAGTCTTTATCCTGCCTTCATTTCTGAAGGACAGCTTCACTGGGTATAAAATTCTTTGTTGACATTTGCTTTCTATCAATATTTTAAATATGTCATCTCATTGTCTCCTGGCCTGCAAAGTTTCTGTTAAGAAATCTGCTGATAGTTTTATGTGGGATCCCTTGTATGTAACCTCTTTTCTCTTGCTGCTCTTAGAATTCTTCATCTTCGAGTTTTCTTAACTTTGCATTTTATATTGGAATATAGTTGATTAACAATGTTGTGTTATTTTCAGGTGTACAGCAAAGTGATTCAGTTATATATATACATGTATCTATTCTTTTTCAGATTCTTTTCCCCTTTAGGTTGTTACATAATATTGAGCAGAGTTCCCTGTGCTATACAGTATGTCCTTGTTGGTTATCCATTTTAAAGATAGCAGTATGTACATGTCAATCCCAGACTCCGTATGTCTTTGACTTTTGACCATTTAGTATGTCTTGGTCTAGCATTATTCAGGTTCAGTCTATTTAGGATCTTTTGAGCTTTATTGATCTGGGTGTCCATCTCTTTCCCCTTGTTTAGGAAGTTTTCAGCCATTATTGCTTTAAATATACTTTTAGTCCCTTTCTCTTTTCCTTCTGGAATTGTTTCTTTACATTGTGTGTCATAATTCCCATAGGCTTTCTTTGCTCTTTTTTATTCTTCTTTATTTTTGCTCTTCTGACTGCATAATTTCTAATGTCCTATCCTCCAGGTCACTGATTCTTTCTTCTGCATGGCTGAGTCTGATTTTGAAATTCTCTGTTGTTCTTCACTTCAGTTATTGTACTTTTCACTTCTAGGATTTCTGGGTTTTTGTTTTTGTGTTTTGTTTTTTTTGAAGGTTGCTATTTCCTTTCACTTACTTGCCTGTGTTTTCTTGTAGTTCACTGAACTTCCTTAAGAGGATTATTCTGAATTTTTTGTCTGACAGTTCACAGATCTCCATTTCTTTACGATAAGTTTTTGGAACTTTATTACTTCTGTTTGGTGTCATATTTACCCGATTTTTCATGATCCTTTGATTCCTTACATTGGTATTTGTACATCTGAGTAATCGGGCTTCTCTTGCAGACTTTGCAGGTTTGCTTTGGCTGAAACAGATCTTCACCAGTCAGCTCAGTCAACTCAGTTCTGGGTATGTCTGCTGGTAATGTTCTTGGGCAGGTGGGGCCTGCAATTATGGTCTATTTTGAGGCAAGGGAAGTATTCATGCTCTGAGAATGGGGATGGGGGTGTGTGTCATTCGTTGAGAGCAGTTGTATTGGAGTGCCGGCTCAGTTCCCTACCCAAGTAAGGCTGTAGGATGAGCTCCATTTTTGCTTGGATTCTCTGGTCATGTGTACTAGATGGTAGGGACTGGATATTTTATTCACTAGTAGTTGAGGCTGTGAGTTAGCTTCCTTCCCCAGGCAGGGCAGCAGGACTGGACCCAGGGCCTGTACATCTTGTTGTTTTGGGACCTGAACCTGGCCAGAGTACACTGAATTCTCTGGTCAAGTGAGGCCACTGGTTTTACTCAACAGTTGGGGGAAGCCATAGGTCATGCTCCCTTTTTTTTTTTCCTAACATCTTTATTGGAGTATAATTGCTTTACAGTGTTCTGTTAGTTTCTGCTGTGTAACAAAGTAAATCAGCTATATGTATACATATATTCCCATATCCTCTCCCCCTTGCGTCTCCCTCCCACCCTCCCTATCCCACCCCTCTAGGGGGTCACAAACCACCGAGCTGATCTCCCTGTGCTATGCGGCTGCTTCCCACTAGCTATCTATTTTACATTTGGTAGTGTATATATGTCCATGCCACTCTCTCACTGTCCCAGCTTACCCTTCCCCATCCCTGTGTCCTGAAGTACATTCTCTAGTAGGTCTGTGTCTTTATTCCCGTCTTGCCCCTAGGTTCTTCATGACCTTTTTTTCCCCTTGGATTCCATATATGTGTTAGCATACGGTATTTGTTTTTCTCTTTCTGACTTAACTTCACTCTGTATGACACACTCTAGGCCCATCCACCTCACTACAAGTAACTCAATTTTGTTTCTTTTTATGGCTGAGTAATATTCCATTGTATATATGTGCCACATCTTTATCCATTCATCTGTTGATGGACACTTAGGTTGCTTCCATGTCCTGGCTATTGTAAATAGAGCTGCAGTGAACATTTTGGTACATATATATGGAATCTAAAAAAAAAAGAAAAAAATGTTTTGTTTGTTTGCTCTTTAGTTCTTGTGGGCCCTTGTTAAACGTTTCTTGTATTTTTTCCATTGTATTTCCAAGATTTTGGATCATCTTTATTCTCTTTACTCTGAATTGTTTTTCAGGTAGTCTGCCTCTTTCCTCTTCATTTGTTAGGTCTGGTGGGTTTTTACCTTGCTCCTTCATCTGCTGTGTGTTTCTTTGTCTTCTCATTTTGCTTAACTTACTGTGTTCTGGGTCTCCTTTAAGCAGGCTGCAGGTTCATAGTTTCTGTTGTTTTTGGTGTCTGCCCCTAGTGGCTAAGGTTGGTTCAGTGGGTTGTGTAGGCTTCCTGGTAGAGGGGACTAGTGCCTGTGTTCTGGTGGATGAGGCTGGATCTTGTCTTTCTGGTGGGCAGGTCCATGTCTGGTGGTGTGTTTTGGGGTGTCTTTGACCTTATTATGATTTTAGGCAGCCTCTCTGCTAATGGGTGGGGTTGTGTTCCTGTCTTGCTACTTGCTTGGCATAGGGTGTCCAGCACTGTAGCTTGCTGGTCGTTGAGTGGAGCTGGGTCTTAGCGTTGAGATGGAGATCTCTGGCAGAGCTCTCGCCTATTGATAGTATGTGGGGCTGGGAGGTCTCTGGTGGTCCAATGTCCCGAACTTGGGCTCTCCCACCTCTGAGGCTCAGGCTGGAGCACCAAGACCCTGTCAGCCACACTGCTCAGATGAAAAGAGAGAAAAAAAGAAAGAAAAAAATAATAATAAAAAAATTTTTAATTATTAAAATAAAAAAGGTAATAATAAAAAAGGAAGAGAGCAACCAAACAAATCCACCAATGATAACAAGTGCTAAAAACTATTCTAAGATAAACATAAAAATCAGAAACAAGTCAGTTGCAGACAGTAAACCCCAAGTCTACAGTTGCTCCCAAAGTCCACTGCCTCAATTTTGGGATGATTCATTGTCTATTCAGGTATTCCACAGGTGCAGGGTACCTCATGTTGATTGTGGGGATTTAATCCGCTGCTCCTGAGACTGCAGGGAGAGATTTCCCTTTCTCTTCTTTGTTCGCACAGCTTCTGCGGTTCAGCTTTGGATTTGGCCCCACCTCTGCGTGTAGGTCGCCCTCAGGCCTCTGTTCCCACGCAGACAGTGCGGGGTTAAAGCAGCGGCTGAGTAGGGGCCTCTGGATCACTCATGCTTGGGGGAGGGAGGGGTTTGATAGGTATAATTGGAATGTTGGGCGAGCCTGCTGCGCCAGAGGCCGGCCTAACATTGCCACAGCCTGAGGTGTGCCATGTGTTCTCCCGGGGAAGTTGTCCCTGGATCACTGGACCCTGGCAGTGGTGGGCCGCACAGGCTCCTGTGGGGGTGTGGAGAATGACTTTTGCTTGTACACAGGATTTTTGGTGGCGGCAGCAGCAGCAGCATTAGCATTTCATGCTGGTCTCTGAGGTCTGAGCTCATAGCCGCGGCTCATGCCTGTCTCTGGAGTTTGTTTAGGTGGCGCTCTGAATCCTTTCTCGTGCACCCCAAAACAATGGTCTCTTGCCTCTTCGGCAGCTCCAGACTTTTTCCTGGACTCCCTCCCGGGTAGCTGTGGCTCACTAACCCCCTGCAGGCTGTGTTCACGCCGCCAACCCCAGTCCTCTCCCTGCGATCCAACCGAAGCTGGAGCCTCAGCTCCCAGCCCCGCCCGCCCCGGCGGGTGAGCAGACAAGCCTCTCGTGCTGGTGAGTGCTGGTCGGCACCGATCCTCTGTGCGGGAATCTCTCTGCTTTGCCCTCCGCACCCCATTGCTGCGCTCTCCTCTGCGGCTCCGAAGCTTTCCCCCTCCGCCACCTGCAGTCTCCGCCCACGAAGGGGCTTCTAGTGTGTGAAAACATTTCCTCCTTCACAGCTCCCTCCCACTGGTGCAGGTCCCGTCCCTATTCTTTTGTCTCTGTTTATTCTTTTTCCCTACTGAGGTACGTGGGGAGTTTCTTGCCTTTTGGGAGGTCTGAGGTCTTCTGCCAGCATTCAGTAGGTGTTCTGCAGGAGTTGTTCCACATGTAGATGTATTTCTGACCTATTTGTGGGGAGGATGGTGACCTCCACGTGCTACTCCTCCGCCATCTTGAAGGTCCCTAGTGCTCTCTTTTCAATTGCTACTGTATATAGGGCTGTTGTATGAGCTGTGCAGCTTCCTGTGTGCTCTGGTTAAGTGGGCTGAAGGAAGTATTCAGTGTTTAGTGGGGCTACAAATTAGATTCCCTGCCCAGGCACAGTGGGAGAGGCAGCTCTGAAGCCAGTAAAACTCTTTGTTGTCTTAACTCAAGCTGAACAGCAACCCAAGTTCCCTGGCCAAACAGGGCCCCTGGCTTTTTTCTACATACTATAAGCTCTGCTTGGCCACCTCTTGGCTCAAGTGCTGCTGGGCTATACATCTTCCAGAACTTCTCTCCAGCCCATTTGGTTAGATGGGGCTGGAAGACACTGCACAGTGGGTGGGGCTATGTCTCAGCTCCTTTGCCTGTGTGGGTGAATAGGGGCCACTCCAGGCACTCTGTTTCCCAAACAAGGATCTCCAGTTAGGAGGGCCTGGGAGCTTCTCTCAGTCTTGGCTTTGAATTAGTCCCCCTGTCTACACAGCACTGGAATGCTCCATGCCTGGTAGTGACTTTTCTGTGGGGGTGATTTGCTCTGCCTGCCTGCCTCTTGGCTCAAGTGCTACTGGGCCACACCGCTTCCAGGAGTTGTTGCCAGTCCTCTGGTCAGATGAGGCTGGAAGACACTCTCCACACCAGGTGGGCTGTGATGAGCTCCTTGCATGGGCGTGGGCAAATCAGGCTCTAGGGCTGGCAGGACTCCTTGTTTGAGGGTCTGAATTAGGCAGATCTGCAACCTGCAGAGTTCTGTGGTCAGAGAGTGCCACTTGGTTCTCAGATGAACAAAGCCATTTGTTGGGGTTACTACTTCAGCTTTGCAGGTAGGAGCTTAGTCTGGTTGTTGAAAGCCCCTCTCCCCTTCTCCATCACAGTTGGAGAATCCTGTGGATTCCCCTGCAATGATCAAGGTACAGGATCATTGTTAGGGTCTTCTGTAAGGCGACCCACAATGCTGGGGGGAGCTGGTTGACTCCCCTGGGTTCCCTTTTTCCACTTGATGAACTTCACATGGTGCTGCACTGGCCTGGGGGAGGGGCAGTGCAGTCAACCAGGAACAGCTTCTCTTACTGTCTAATGCAGTCTGTCTGGGTCTCTGAGTTACAGCCTCACCCCCCCCCACCTCCCCCACCCTTGTGACTGGAACCAAAGTCAGGAACCACCTATATTGCCATCTTTGTGACATCACTATTCCAGGAAGCTCTTTAAATTACACTTTGCCCCTGATGCATATCAAATAGACCCACCATTTGATAGACCATTTGATAACCTTCATTCCCTTCTTACAAATAGCTTTCACATTGTCCTCATAATAATTTGTTAGGTACTTTTCACAGCACTTGACCAATATTATCTTATGTAATGCTCATAACTTATATGATGATAATAACATTTTTATTCTGAATTTGCAAGGAAATAATTGGGGCACAGAGCAAATAAATCATTTATCTAAGGTCTCACAGCTAAAAGTTGTAGAGCCAGGATTCAAACTTGCTCTGTCAAAGCCTGTGCTCTTAACTATTTTCTCTCCCTATCCAAGCAAATCCTAGTTGATAGGTGAGCGTGTTTCAGCTGAACCATTGATGGGCAAGAAATCTAATCCCAGAGATGTGGGTTAAAGACTAAATCATTAAGACTTCTTGGACTAAATAACTCATGATTCCTAGAGCTCATCAGACGATAAAAGGAACTTTCTCATGACAAAGTCTAAAAGTTTCTGTAGTTTGAGCTACTCCACTCTTTTCCTTGATGTTTCTCCCCTCCAGTTTCCATGTTATGATATGTGGGTGGCTAAATATCGTGGTGGGAAGAAGTGGAAATTGGAATGGAAATTTGAAATGCTCCAGGCCTAATACAGTGAATGCAGATAAGAGGAAACGTAATGTAGATGAATACTAATGTGTTGTATCTTGATCTTGTAGGTTTTGAAAAACTAACTGCAATTGAACATATCACTATGCTGTATTTGCATTTATTTTTATTTCAATATAATTAAGGTAATCCGTTCTATACATTATTTGTATATTTTAGAAAAATTCATGATTTTTTTTTTTATCTACAGAAGAGCACAACCATAGCTAATATAGGTCTACCTTTTTGTTTTGTTATCTACCAGTATTACTTGACAATGATAGAAATACAGAGTGGCACTGACCAGCAAGGGAAACATTAGAAAACCCTCGTGTATGAGTTAATTGTGCACATTTTGGTTCTACAAAATGTATTACAGCATTGTACATGGAACTCCTGAGAGAATTAAATGTAATTTTAAGCTACATGATACTTGGGTAACTATGCTAAATCATTTATGAAGCTACATTTAAGAAAAAACTGAATGAACTCTCCATCTTGACGACTCATAAACCATGATCAACATACAGAGGGTCAGCAGTTATTCTTTAACAGGATGGCCTGAACATGCAAGCACTTCACCGCTAGTTTTATTCTGAACCTCTTCTAAATTTTACCTGAAACTTTCTCTGGTTCTGAGCAATAATTATCTAATGATCATCCACATATTCCAGAATTTGATTTTAAGAGGCTTACATTTTTCATTCAAGCTACTAGTACCAGCACCCTTTTCAATACTCAGTGCCATTTTGAGGGTCCAAAAAAATTTCAAACAAGACAGAGATTTAGCTTGCCTGAACTTTGGGTATTTTTGTAGGCCTCTTGTCAAACAGCCACAAAGAAGAGCTACAACACAGCAGAAAAACCTTCCTAAGATTTGCATAGTTCAAAACAATTAAATAAACAACTACAACAAAACATTCTCCTCTTTCTGTTTTTCTTTTTTTCCAACTGTATCAATAATCACTTTATTTTTAAACTGAAGTATATTTGACTTACAGTAATATTAGTTTCAGGTGTTCAGCATAGTGATGCAGTATTTTTACAGATGATACTACATTAAAGTTAACTGCAAGGTAACAGCTATAATTTCCTATGCTATACAGTATGTCCTTGTTGCTAGCTATTTTATACATAGTAGTTTGTATGTATCTCTTAATCCTATACCCCTCTCTTGCCCCTCCACTCTTCCCTTTGCTGCTGATAATCCCTATTTTGTTCTCTATATTTGTGAATCTGTTTCTGTTTTGTGATGTTCATTCGTTTTATTTTTTTAGATTCTATATATAAGTGATGATATGCAGTATTTGACTTTGATTTATTTCACTAAACATAATATTCTCTAGGTCCATCCACGTTGCTGCAAATGGCAGAATTTCTTTCTTTTTTTTTTACGGCTGAGTAATATTCCATTGTACGTGTATACCACATCTTTTTTTTATGGTACAGTTACTTTTTAATTTAATTAATTAATTAACTTTTGGCTGTGTTGGGTCTTCGTTTCTGTGCGAGGGCTTTCTCTAGTTGTGGCAAGCGGGGGCCACTCTTCGTCACGGTGTGCGGGCCTCTCACTATCGTGGCCTCTCGTTGAGGAGCACAGGCTCCAGACGCACAGGCTCAGCAGTTGTGGCTAATGGGCCCAGTTGCTCCGTGACATGTGGGATCTTCCCAGACCAGGGCTCGAACCCGTGTCCCCTGCATTAGCAGGCAGATTCTACCACATCTTCTTATTCCATTCACCTGTTGATGGACACTTGGGTTGCTTCCATATCTTGGCTATTGTAAATAATGCTGCTATGAACATTGGAGTATTCATTTTTTTCGTATCTATACCCAGGAGTGGAATTTCTGGATCATATGGTAGTCCTATTTTTAGTTTTCTTTTGAGGAACCTCCATAATGTTTTCCATAGTGGCTGCACCAATTTACATTCCCACCAACAGTGTATGAGGGTTCCCTTTTCTCCATGTCCTGTTCAACATTTGTTACTTGTAGACATTTTGGTAGCCATTCTGACAGGTGTGAGGTGATATGTCACTGTGGTTTTGATTTGCATTTCTCTAATGATAGTGGTATTGAGCATATTTTCATGTGCTGGTGAACCACCTGTATGTCTTCTTTAGAGAAATGTCTATTCAGATTTTCTGCCCATTTTTTGATTGGATTGTTTGGTTTGTTTAGTATTGACTTGTATGAGCCATTCATATATTTTGGATATTGGCCCCTTGTTGGTCATATCATTTGCAAATATTTTCTCCCATTCCATAGGTTGTCTTTTCTGTAGATAGTTTCTTTTGCTGTATGAAAGCTTTTAAATTTAGATTTAATTTGTTTATTTTTGCTTTTATTTCTTTTGCTTAAGGAGACATATCCATAGAAATATTGCTACAATTTATGTCAAAGAATGTTCTGTCTATGTTCTCTTCTAGGAGTTTTATGGTTTTTTTTTTTTTTTTTTTTTTTTTGCCCCGGACGCGCAGGTTCAGCGGCTATGGCTCACGGGCCCAGCCGCTCCGCGGCATGTGGGATCCTCCCGGACCGAGGCACGAACCCGAGTCCCCTGCATCGCAGGCGGACTCTCAACCACTGCGCCACCAGGGAAGCCCGAGTTTTATGGTTTTAAGTCTTACATTTAGGTCTTCAATCCATTTTGAATTTATTTTTGTATATGGTGTGAGGAAATGTTCTCACTCTTTTTCATGTAGCTGTTCAGTTTTCCCAGCACCACTTATTGAAGAGACTGTCTTTTCTCCATTGTATATTCTTGCCTCCCTTGTTGCAAATCAATTCACCACAAGTATGTGGGTTTATTTCTGGGCTCTATATTCTGTTCCATTGATCTATGTGTCTGTTTTTGTGCCAGTACCATGCTGTTTTGATCGTCTGGGAGAGTGGTACCTCCAGCTTTGTTCTATCTCAAGATTTCTTTGGCAATACAGGGTATTTTGTAGTTCTCTATGAATTTTAGGATTATTTGTTTTAGTTCTATGAAAAATATCATGGGTATTTTGGTAGGGATTGCATTCAATCTGAAGATAGCTTTGGGTAGTGTGGCCATTTTAACAATATGCTTGTAATCCAAGTGCATGGGATATCTTTCCATTTATTTGCATCACCAACGTTCTATAGCTTTCAGTGTATAGGTCTTTCACCTCCTTGGTGAAGTTTATTCCTAGGTGTTGTTTTCTTTTTAATGTGATTTTAAATGGTTGTTTTTTTTAACTTTTTAAACATTATTAATGTATGGAAAACCCACCAGATTTCTGTATATTAATGTTGTGTCTTGCAACTTTGCTGAATTCATTCATTAGTTCTCATATTTTTTTGGTGGAGACTTGAGGATTTTCTATAGAGTATCAAGTCATTTGCAAGTAGTGACAGATTTACTTCTTCCCTTCCAATATGGATGCTTTTTATTTCTTGTTTGATTGTTGTGGCTAGTACTTCCAATACTCTGTTAAACAGAAGCAGTGACAGTGGGCATCCTTGTTACTAAATTGAGAGGAAAAGCTTTCAGTTTTGGGGTATGATGTTAGCTGCTAGTTTGTCATAAATGGCCTTTATTATGTTGAGATATGTTCCCTCTCTACCAACTTTGAGAGTTCCTTGTGGTTTGATGACTTTCTGTAGTAGTATGCCTGTGTTCCTTTCTTTTTAGCTTTTGTATATCTGTTATAGGTCTTTGATTTGTTGTTACCATGGGATTCATATATGTTGACCTGTAACCATATCGACTCTACTTGTTTTAAACTGGTAGTCATTTGAATTCAAACACATTCTAAAAAATCTGTTTCACTTCTTATATTTTGTGCTTTTGATGTCATATTTTACATCTTCATATCTCTTAACTGTTTGTTTTAGTTAGAACAAACAGTTGCTTTTTACAGTGTTTTGCTTTTAATTTTTGAACTGGCTTATTAAGTTGTTGATCCTCAGTCCTTTTATATATCTTCAATCTATATCTATCTATATCTTATTATTCTATATGCGTCTATATTTTTATCTACAATCCTTTTATATATTTGCCTTTTCTAGTGGGATTTTTCCCTTTCCTATAGCTTCTTAGCTCTTTTCCACTTAGAGAAGACCCTTTAACATTTCTTTTACAGTAGGTTTAGTATTGATGAACTCTTTTAATTTTTGCTTGTCTCCAAAGTTCTTCTCTCTGTCCTTTGATTCTAAATAATAATCTTTCTGGGCAGAGTATCTTGGTTGCAAGTTTTTCCCTTTCAACACTTTGAATATATCATGCCACTCCCTTCTGGCTTGTAACAGTTCTTCAGAGAAATCAACTGATAGCCTTATGTGGGTTCCTTTGTATATGACTCTGTTTTTCTCTTGCTGCCTTTAGAATTCTCTTAATCTTTCACTTCTACCATTTTAATTATCATATGTCCTGGTGTGGGTCTTTTTGGGTTCATCTTTTTTGGGATCCTCTGTGCTTCTTATACCTGGATATCTGTTTCTTTTTTCAGGTTTGGGACGTTATCAGCTGTAATTTCCACAAAGATATTTTGTGATACCGTTCTATCTCTCTTCTCCCTCTGGGACCCCTGTAATGTGAATGCTGATATGATTGATGGTACCATGGAGATCTCTTAAACTGTTTGAGTTCTTAAATTTTTTCTTTTGGTGTTCTGATTAGGTGATTTCCATTATTCTATCTTCCAGATCACTTATGCATTCTTCTGTGTCACTTAGTCTGCTATTCATTCCTTCCAGTGTATTTTTAATTTCAGCTATTGAATTCTTCATTTCTGATTGGATCTTTTAAATATTTTCTAGTTCCTTGTTGAATTTTTCACTTTGTACATCTTTTCCCTACTTTAGTTAAGATTTTTGTTACTAATGCTTTGAATTCCTTATCTGGTAAATTGTTTATTTCCGTTTGATACAGTTTTGGGTGTTTTCTCTTGCTCTTTCAGTTGAGAGCACTTTCTCTGCCTTTTCATTTTGGTTAACATTCACTGCCTCTATGAATTTAGGTGAAACAGTTACCTATTGTGGTCTTGAAGGGGTGTTCTTAATGTGGGAGTGTCCCTATACAGACTGCATGTGCCCAATGCCTTCAGTGGGAGAGCTGGATTTGACATGGGCACATGTCACCTCTTTCCTCAGTGTGTGCCGGAAGCTATCACCTTGGTAGTAGGTGGAGCTGGAGATTGATGGGCTAGAGCTGGAGCTGGGTGTGAGGTGGGACTTCCTCTCTATACAGTGCCCGTCAACACCTTGTCAGAGTTAGGGTATGATCCCAAGTTGCTGGAGCAGAAGCCTTGGGTTTCAGGCCCTACTTGCCTCTGTTCTCTTTAAGTGTGTTTTCCCATCTCCTTATACCCAATGACTTACCTCCAGAGGTGGGGATTGCTAAAGCAGGTGGGACCTGTGCCAAGTCTCAGCTTGTTTTGGCCACAGACAGAGGTCTGAGCTGTCTCAAAGTGATGCTTGTCCAGGTACCCACAATTGTTTGCTCCACTCAGACACACCCTTGGGTGTATGTCCCCTTTGTCCCTCACAGTAGATCACTGCCCCCAGCCTCTGCCACCCCTAGCCTGTGGTGGAGTCACACTGTGGGGTCTGCAGGGTCCGCATAGACTCTCAGGATGTATGGGGTTGAGCTGTGGTGTAGTGTCTGCTGTTTGAGATCTTGGCTGCTTTTGTTGTGCTACTTGGGTAAGTGCCAATAATGACTGATACCGCCCCACCCAGGCTCAGCCCTGGGACCGGTCACTTCTTCATCCTATGCTGGAGTCTCCTCCCCAGTCATGGCTACCTCACATCCTGTGCTGTGATGTCAAGTGTGCAGGGCTGGAGTATTTGCTTGGCTAGGGTGTTCGCTGAGGCCTTCATGGAAAACACAGCAGCTGCTAAGGCGGACCTCTTTCCGCCCTGCCTGGAGAGCAAGCCAGCCCAAATGCAATCCTCATGAGCAGAGTCCAGGCTTCCCACAGTTCTCCTATTAGTCATAGTGGTTCTCCAACCAGCCAAGGGGGCTCAACTCCCCCATGTAGGACCCTAGAACTGGGGTGCCCAATATGTGGTTCTAAACACTCACTCCCCAGGAAGTGTGTCTACTCATGCAATCTCCCTTTTCCTCTGAGTCCCATCCCAGGGGCACAGGTCCTGGCCCAATCACTTTTCTTCCTTTCTTTCCCAATTCTGTGCGTATCTTTGTTATAGCCTTAGGTGTATTAGGAGCCCTTCTGCCAGTTTCAAGTTAGTTTTCAGTAAGAATTGTTCCACATGCGTATGTATTTTTGATGTGTTTATGAGGGGAGGGGAGCTCCACATCCTATTACTCCACCATCTTGATCCAGTGTAGGATTTCCCTTTTGCCATTTTACTTTATTAAAAGTTTTTTCTTCCAGGCATTTTGTATCTTGTCCTTTGTTTTATATCACGTTTAAAATCATTGACTACTTTGACATTCTTGTCATGTCCTTATTTTAAGGAGCTAGCATTAACTTGGAGGTCAGGCATGGACATGCAGTTCCAGTGTATTCCCCTAAAGTTGGGAATTTATGCAAATTAGAACCAAAGGAGTCTCACAAGTACTTTTCTCTACCAATGAGATAAATGAAGGACTGATAGAGGACATAGTGTTACTCCATGATGTTGAGTAAAGCTAAAGTCTATTTTAATGCAGTAAATTGAGTTTCACAACCACAATATTTGATCTTAGAGGCAACTACTGTATCATGTTGATGCTTTTCCTGTCTCTGTTTGCAGCTTCTAGCGTTATTCTTCCCACTTAAAGATCCACTTAAAATCTTTCCTTCTTGCTCTCTCTCCATCTCTCTCTCTCTCCCTCTCCCTCTCTCTCTCTCACACACACACAGATGGTGAGAACATTTTTATACAAGACTTTCATTTCTTCATCTTTGCAGTATCTCAATCCCATATGTTTGTCTTTGATATTTTGCAAATGTGTTCAGATTTATGCACAACCTCCACATGGTAGTTTGTCTCTGTACATTTGATTTCTGAGTCAGAACACTGCACGTGAGCTAGCTCATGCAAGCGGAAATTGTCCTTGACTGTAAGGAGAAATTCTCTGGTCAACTCATTTTGGTCCCCAGGAAAATGAACTCAACTGTTGGTTCTCCAATACAATATTTGAAATGAGTTTTTAAAATCAGTGCTTAATAGGGAAAGCTACAAGCCTCGTTGAGGAAAACTGAAACCATACTGCACTAACTAAATCAACCACATCCTGTTTTAAACCTTTTTGTTGTTGTACATAAATATATATAGGTGTATTAGTGAGAATTGTGCTTGAGCTGTCTACTTCTCACTTTTCCTTCTCACAGCATACCTACTTTTTTTCAGCATAAGAATTTTCTCTGCTAAGTGCCATAGCAGGTAAATAATGTCATTCCAGCAGCTGCCATGTTTGCATGTTACATTTCCAGCAGTGCACAAAGACTGGCTGCAGACTTAGCCCTATGAAAATTTAATGGAGAAGAGTATGTGATTGGTGCACCCTTGTCAGGTATTCAAGTATGGTCTGATAATCTCTGGCCAAGGCAACAGGTACCCATCTGTGTGAACTGGAGAAAAATAGCATGTGCTTATAGGCTGGAAGAACCCCCAAAGAGTATCTACTTAATAGTAAATTTTAAAAGTACAGATAAAACATTGGCATGGTTATTGTGCTAATTAACAGTCTCTTCTTACTAGCTGTCAATGAAATTCTTAGCTAGAGCAGTTTCTCTTCCAGATTTTTCTATGATTCTTATATTTCCCTTATTAAGTGCTGTGTGTCTCATTAATGCTTTTGCTTCTTTCATTGGCCATTGTAGTTCTGTTACTTTCCACAGAAAGCATCCCAATTGATATGCAGAAGACCCAGTTCACAATGGCATGCAAAACGGAGACTTACTATCTTACCTAAAAAGATGAGCCAACACAGAGTCTAAGACTGTCAAATCAGAATCATCTGAATCAAGGGTCTTATGCAGTGTCAGCATTACTAATAATTTCAAGGATGCAGACAAAAGGGAGGATCAGACAAATATGGTGGAAGTCTGGGACATCCTGTGTGGTTCCTCATGTCTTTCTGCATTCGGCATGCACAGTAAAAGAGGAGGTGTCAAGTGAGGGTTATGCATTACTTGATAATGAAGAAGTGGTTAGGCCATGAAATATCTCCATTTTTAGACCCTGGTTTAAGTAATAATTTTAAGGAAGTCGTGCCTCATAATTCCATAGATGATGGGTTAATAATAAGGATTATGGATTATCCTTATCCACAGACATCGTGCTTAAGAGCTTTCCAGGTATTAGGGCTCTTTATCATAGCAAATTCCATTAGCCTTTTTAAAGTAGGCCTGGTTATCAGCAGATTTACAAGGAAAATAAACCATGTCACCTGCCTTCTTTTTCTAGAAGCATTCCCTTAGTAAAAGGAAGGGATGGGTAGTAGTCCAGCTGGTTTAGTTCCTTCTCTGGTAACTGAGCCTGCAAAATCACATGGTAGGTTATTTGTTGGTTTATTCAAGGGCTCATAAATACCATAAAGGGCCAAGATTTCACATTCTTTGTAATCCCTCCTCCCTCTCTTCCTCCTTCCTCTTCTTTCTGAAATCCTTTTAGTATTTTTTGTCTCTAGGCTTGTTTTCCATATTTACAAAATTGTTGCCTCAGATCCAAGCATCATATCCTCGCACAAGAGCGTAGAGGTCAGAATGCGAAGGAGACCATTCTCAGAAGTTCCCCCACGAGATAGCCTTTAGTGTTTCATTTGTTGTAAGTGTATCCCATGCCTAAGTATATCACATTTTCCTAAATTAATAACACAGAAGGGGAATGTAATTATCTTAATCAGAATAGAATAAAAGATTCACTCCTGATGTTAAGGAGAGGCATCGATTGTCCTTCATAATAAGTCGATGATACCTGAACAAATTCTGGTTCTCATTAAGGAAGAAATAGTGGTGGGGGGATGAATGTAGTTTCTGAGTAGTCTGCCAGGAATGTCTGTCATAGTCTTGTAACTTCCTGATACCTACAGATATGACAGTAGAATCTAGCTCTGAAACTATATCTGCAATGGCTAAAAAGCAGATTTTCTAAATGGTTGCTAAGAGTTTGAAGTTTGGTCTCTAAATAATAGAGTGACTTTTTAATGTTACTGACATTTTTATTTCTGTCATCTCTACTATAAGAGCTTATTTAGTGCAGAAATACATTTCTTTTAAACAGTACTTTAAAAATCAGAATATGATCGTGTACTTTCTGACATAGCTTTTGCATATGACTGCCCTCTGTGATAGTGGAGGAAGAGTTTATTTCTCTAATTTAGTGACTCTAATATTGGAATGCATAAAAATCGCCACAAATACTTGGTTAAGTAGTATTTTCTGGGCCCAACTTTAGAAACTGACAGTTTGGCCTACGAACCTGCATTTAGAAGGCACCAGTGACAATGTTGGAGCATGCATGTTCTTTATACCACTTTTGAGAAACACTGTTAATATGCTTCGGGTGAGGAAATCAATCTTCCAGGCCTGAGTGCTGCTTGGAATATTGATTCCTCTTACCCAAGAGCCTTTGCTTCTGAAGTTGTTTTTCTTCCACTACAAATATTATCTTTGAACACATCAATCCCTAAGTCATTCCTCATCAACAGGATCATTGTAGGAGTACATTTATTTATTTATTTTAAATTTTATTTATTTATTTTTGGCTGCATTGGGTCTTCGTTGCTGCACGCCGGCTTTCTCTAGTTGTGAGCGGGGTCCACTCTTTGTTGCAGTGCACGGGCTTCTCACTGCAGTGGCTTCTCTTGTTGCGGAGCACGGGCTCTAGGCGCGCAGACTCAGTAGTTGTGGATCGTGGGCTCTAGAGTACAGGCTCAGTAGTTGTGGCGCACAGGCTTAGTTGCTCCGCGGCATGTGGCATCTTCGTGGATCAGGGATCAAACCTGTGTCCCCTGCATTGGCAGGCATATCCTTAACCACTGCTCCACCAGGGAAGTCCCTGTAGCAGTACATTTAAAATGAAATGTGCAATGCATATGGGGTTCTACAGAGATACTCACATGGACATTATAGTTATTTCCCAAGACTTTTAAATAAGGGAGGGGGGTCTCTCCCCTTCCTTATCATGCAGCTCACTTTTTAAAAACTTTATTGAAGTATAGTTGATTTACAGTGTTGTTAATTTCTTCTTTACAGCAAAGTGACTCAGTTATACATATATATATATATATTCAGTTATACACATATATTATATATATGTATTCTTTTTCATATTCTTTTCCATTACAGTTTGTCAAAGGGTATGGAATATAGTTCCCTGTGCTATATAGTAGGACCTTGTTGTTTATCCTTCATACATATAATAGTTTGCCTCTGCTAATCCCAAACTCCCATTCCTTCCCTCCCCTGCAGCTCATTTCTTGATTGAGGAAGAGTATGATAAGGAAATAGTTGCTAGACATCCACCAAATTTTGTCTTCAGTATACTTCTTGGCTCTTCTTGTTAGACCATAACTAGAATCAAATGCAGCCACCCTTCATGTAGACAGAGTATGTGACTACCAATAACTTGATCTTACAGAGGCATCAGAATACTCTTGTCCATCTTCCTCATTTCTGAGCTCAAACCTTTAAAAAGTCAAGTCCCCTATGAGCAATTTAGTAGATGCACACTCCCAGTACATGTTCTGTGATGTTCATTCTTTTCTTTCCCCACCATCTTCCTGACACACCCATATCTCTTATTATACTTAGTGAGTATATCATTATTTTGACATCTATTAAATTAGAATTCTCCAGGAGGTAATATGTGTGTTTCTATACACTGTGCCTAAAACATTGCCTTAGAAAACATTTGAGTGAAATGAGAAATGAATATGACCATACCTACCTCCCTAACCTAACATGCATCACTAATGAAAAGCCTAATACGTTCCTGACATCAAGCCATACATTCCCTAGAAGAATCTAAAAAACTGAGAATCTCTCTGCATACCAAGGAGTTACATATCCACTGATTAAATTATACCTGAAATTTATAGTACATATTTATATATGTGTATATATTATAAATATAGTATGTGTATATATCAGTATACACATATATATACTATATGCACGCATACCATGTGATGTCACACATATTGTACATATGTGTATACATAACGTTTGACATGTATACATACACTATATTTTTAATGAAATATAGTTGATTTATAATGTGTTAGTTTCTAGTGTACACCAGAGTGATTCATATATTCATATATATATATATCCTTATTCTTTCCCATTATGGTTTATTACAGGATATTGAATATTGAATATAGTTCCCTGTGCTATACAGTAGGACCTTGTTTATCTATTTTATGTATAGCAGTTTGTATCTGCCAATCCCAAACTCCTAATTTATCCCTCCCTCATCCCCTTTTCCCTTTGGCAACCATAAGTTTGTTTTCTATGTTTGTGAGTCAGTTTCTGTTTCATAAATAAGTTCATTTGTATCATATTTTAGATTCCACATATAAGTGATATCATGGTATTTGTCTTTGTCTGGCTTACTTAGTATGATTATCTCTAGGTCCATCCATGTTGCTGCAAATGGCATTATTTCATTCTTTTTTATGGCTGAGTAATATTCCATCGTGTATGTATAACCACTTCTTTATCTATTCTTCTGTCAGTGGATATTTAGGTTACTTCCATGCCTTGGCTATTGTAAATAATGCTACTATGAGCATAGGGGTGCATGTATCTTTTCAAATTATGGTTTTCTCAGGGTATATGCCGAGGATTGGGATTGCAGGATCATATGGTAGCTCTATTTTTAGTTTATTAAGGAAGCTCCCTACTGTTTTCCATAGTGGCTGCACCAACTTACATTGCCACCAACAGTGTAGGAGGGCTCCTTTTTCTCCGCACCCTCTCCAGCATTTATCATCTGTAGACTTTTTAATAATGGCCATTCTGGCTGGTGTGAGGTGATACCTCATTGTACTTTTGATTTGCATTTCTCTAATAATAAGCGAAGTTGAGCATCTTTTCAAGTGCCTATGGCCCATCTGTATGTCTTCTTTGCAGAAATGTCTATTTAGGTCTTCTGCCCTTTTTTTTTTTTTAACATCTTTATTGGAGTATAATTGCTTTACAGTGGTGTGTTAGTTTCTGCTTTATAACAAAGTGAATCAGTTATACATATACATATGTTCCCATATCTCTTCCCTCTTGTGTCTCCCTCCCTCCCACCCTCCCTATCCCACCCCTCTAGGTGGTCACAAACCACCTAGCTGATCTCCCTGTGCTATGTGGCTGCTTCCCACTAGCTACCTATTTTACGTTTGGTAGTGTATATATGTCCATGCCACTCTCTCACTTTGTCACAGCTTACCCTTAAACCCTCCCCATATCCTCAAGTCTGTGCTCTAGTAGGTCTGTGTCTTTATTCCCATCTTACCCCTAAGTACTTCATGACCTTTTTCTTTTTTTCTTAGATTCCACATATATGTGTTAGCATACGGTATTTGTTTTTCTCTTTCTGGCTTAACTTCACTAGAGAGTCACTAGAGAGTGACAGACTCTAGGTCCATCCACCTCACTACAGATAACTCAATTTCGTTTCTTTTTATGGCTGAGTAATATTGACTTGTTTGATTTTTTTTTGTTGTTCTTTAGTTATATGAGCTGTTTGTATATTTTGGGAATTAAGCCCTTGTTATCACATTATTTGCAAATGTTTTCTCCCAGTCTGTAGGCATAAGGTAGGTTTTTATTTGAGGTTTTTCTTGCTTTTTGAGGAAGGCCTGTATCGTTATGAACTTCCCTCTAAGAAGTCCATTTGTTCCTTCCCATAGAGTTTGTATGTATGGTTGTGTTTTCATTGTCATTTGTCTCAAGGTATTTTTAATTTTCTCTTGAATTTCATCATTGACCCATTGCTTCTTTAGTAACATGTTGTTTAGTCTCTGTGTAATCATTTTTTTCATGTTTCTTTTTCTGTGGCTGATGTCCAGTTTCATGCTGCTGTTGTCAGAAAAGATGGTTGAAATAATTTCTATCCTCGTAAACTTGTTGAGGCTTGTTTTTTGTCCTAGTATGTGGTCAAGCGTAGAGATTGTTCCATGTTCACTTGAAAAGAATGTGTATTCTGGGGATTTTGGATATAATGTCCTGAAAATATCAATTAAGTCTAACTGTTCTATTATATCATTTAGGGTCTCTGTTGCCTTATTGATCTTCTGTCTGGAAGATCTGTCCATTGATGTCAGTGGAGGGTTAAAGTTGCCTTCTATAATTGTATTCCCGTCAGTTTCTCCTGTTATGTCTGTTAGTATTTGTCTTATGTATTTGGGTGCTTGTATATTGGGTGCATATATGGTAACGAGTATAATATCCTCTTCTTGTATTGATGCTTTTATCATTATATAGTGGTCTTATCTTTTTTTCATGGCCTTTGTTTTAAAGTCTGTTTTGTCGATATGAGTATTGCTACCCCTGCTTTCTTGTCATTTCTGTTTGCATGAAATATCTTTTTCCATCCCCTCACTTTCAATCTATGTGTGTCCTTAGCCCTAAAGTGGGTGTCTTGTAGGCAGCATATTGTAGGCTCTTGTTTTGTCCAGTCTGCCATTCTGTATTTTGACTGGACCATTTAGTCCATTGACAAGGTAATTATTGATATGTAATTTATTATTATTGCCATTTTAAGCCTTTTTTCCAGTCAGTTTTGTAGTAGTTCTTCATTTCTTCTTTTTTTGTTTTTCCTTCTGTGGTTTCATGGTTTTATTTTGTATTTTGCTTGTGTTCGCTTCTTTTTGGCTGCTGTGAATCTATCGTATGCTTTTGATTTGTGGTTTTCCTGGTTTTCCAGTATGTTAACTCATTACTATATCTACTTGCTTTAGACTGGTAGTCATATAGGCTCAAACACATTCTAAAAAAAAAAACATTTTCTTACTCTCCTCCCCCCATATATTATTATTTTGATGTCCTCCTTTACATCTTCATGTTTATCTTTTTGCTGTCCATTGTAGTTACCATTGCTTTCACAAAATTTTTAATTTTTTTAAATCTGTGTATTGGCTTAAATGATTTACTTTCCAATTGATTTTTCTCTTTCCTATAGATTCTTGTTTCTTTGTTATTTAGAGAAGACCTTTCAATATTTCTTTTAGGATAGGTTTAGTATTGTTGTATCAGTTTGTGCTTGTCTGAGAAATTCTTTCTCTACTTCTATTCTCAGTGTTAATCTTGCTGGGTAGAGTATCCTAAGTTGCAGGATTTTGCCCTTCAGGACTTTGAATATATCTTGCCACTCCCTTCTGGCCTGCAACTTTTCTGTAGAGAAATCAACTGATAGCCTTATGGGGCTTCCCTTATAATTGACTCTTTGTTTTTTCTTGCTGCCTTTGGAATCCTCTCTTTAACTTATTCCATTTTAATTATAATGTCATGTTGTAGGTTTGTTTGGGTTCATCTTGATTGAGACCCTCTGTGCTTCCTGTACCCAAATATCTGTTTCCTTCTTTAGGTTTGGAAAGTTTTCAGCCATAATTTCTTCAAATACATTTTCAATCACCTTTTCTTTCTTCTCCTTCTGGGATCCCTATTAAGTATAGATTGGGATGCTTTATATTATCCCATAGGTCTCATATATTGCTTTCTTTTTTCTTTTCTTTTTCATTTTTCTTTCTGCTGTTCTGATTGGGTGATTTCCATTATTCTGTCTTCCAGTTCACTTACTCATTCTTCTGCATTATCCAGTTTGCTATTAATTGCCTTTATCTCAGCTTTTGTCCCAGAAAATGAGTTTTCTAATTTTAATAGGCTCCTCTTTATAGTCTCTAGTTCCTTATTACAGTAATCTCCATTTCTTTCGATAGCCTTTCTTAATTCCTTCAGTATTTTCATTACATCCTCTTTGAACTCGGGGTCTGGTAGACTGGAGAGGTCTGTTTCATTGTTTATTCTTTCAGGGGATTTCTCAGTCTTTTAGTTGGGAGTGTTTCTTCGTTTTACCTATATTTCTCTGACTCTGAGTGTAGGAGAAACAGTTATCGACTGTGGTTTTGAAGGGCTGTTTTTGTTTGGCAGTGTCCCTATGTAACCACCGTGAGTCTGATATTTTTGGTGTGAGAGCTTTTTTTAATATGGATGCCTGCCTTGTCTTTCCTCAGTGTGTGCTGGCCATTATCACCTTGATAGGGGGTGTGACTGGTGTTGTGGTGACCAGAGCCTATGCTCGATATTGAGTGGGAACTCCTCTTTGTTCTGGTGTTGTCACAACCCTGCTAGGGGCAGGGTCTGCTCCCCAGTTGTTGTAGATGCCCCCAGATCACTTTCTGAACTGCAGTATGAGGAAGGCAGGACTGGAGCGCTCCTGCTGGGAGAGGAGACACTGAGTATTTTGTCTGCAGGAGCTGTCCACTGGGAATTGCACTCTGTGGTGTAGCCTGTCACCCACTGTGTGGGCTCACAAAGTACACTGTTTTTGTCACTGCCTTTGGCCCCGCCTCAGCTGTGGGAATTGAGGCAATCTGCCCGGGTATCCCTCAGGTGCTGTGCTCACAGAGCCACTAGTGGAGGTCCATTGGTGCAGAAGCACTGAAGTCAGGCATGGGAAGTGCCATAGTTGTGCACCTGGATCTGCCATGTGAGCTACTGGGTCAGCCCAGACCCTGGCTCTGCCTCTGTGTGCGTGGGCCCATGGAGCCTGCAGCCACTATCACTGGATCCACCTCAGCCGGGGGGGGGGGGTGAGCATCAGTAATCCACTTGGATATTCCACAGTCTCTGAGTTTACAAAGCTGCAGGTGGCGCTGCTGGAACAGGGCTCAGATTTCAGCCCTGCTTCCTAAGTTGTGAGGCCCTTGGAGATTGGCTTGGATTTGAACCCCACCTCTGTATGTGGGCAACCTGTGAGTGCTTGCATGCTCCCCGAACTTGTAGAGGCAGAGCTGTGCCCAATGTGATCATTCAGAAAATGAGGCTGCTATGGCAGGCCCTGCCCCTCCCTTTGAGCGCTCATGTTAACAATGGGGCTTCAGTGGTGGACCCAAATTCCTTCATGTGCACACCCCTGGTTGCAGTTTGGACCACACTCCAGCACCTTCAGGCTGTCTCCAAGCAGCCAACCCCAGCCCTCTTCCTGGGTCTGTTGGCTGCAGGCCAAGTTTCAGTACCCAACCTCCGCACACACCAACAGACACGTGTCTTGGTCTAGGAAGTGCAGGAAGGTGGCACCGACCCTCTGTGCTCTTCTCTCCCTGTTCTGCCTGCCGCAGGGCAGCTGCTACACTCTTCTTTGATCTTCTGGAACTTGCTTTCTGTCTCAGGTGATCTCCCCACCTGTGAAGGATCTTCCCAGGGTAAGGGAACATTTCCTCTTTCACAGCTCCCTCTCAGGGGTGCAGGTCCCATCCCAATGCCTTTTTTTCCCCTCACCTCCTCCCATAGACATACCAAATCTACACCTACATATAGGATAGTTCCTCCTGAAGAAAACCTGGGGGCTGATGGAATGGCTACCACACATAGGAGGACCACATAGAGACAGATAAGAAAGAGAGACTTGATATTCATGGTGACCCCACCCCTGACAACTTGTAGTCAGGAGAAATATTGCTGAGGGGCCAAGTGCAGACTTGTCTGCCCTGGGTCACAGTGAGAAAACAGCATTATAAAGGGCACCTAGACTATGTAGGAAGGAAATCCATTTATTAACCCTAGAGCTTCTGCCAAGTGAGCAGGGAACTGCTGGAGTCCTCTCTGGGGTCAGTGGAAATAGTGAGTACCATGGTTGGAGTCCCCCTGGCCTGTACCCACTCTAGCTGCCCCACCAAGGCCCCCTAGGCCCAGAGACTGCCCCTGGCCTGGGCCCACTCCAGCCCCAGCCACCCTGCCAAAGCATCCTTGGGCACAGTGCTCCCCAGGGACTTCCCAAGGCCCGTGCCTGCTCCAGCCAGCCTGCCAAAACCACCAGGTGCAAGCAGTCTACACAGGGGATGCTTCCACAGAAGGTCGCTCCTTCAAGATCAGGTAGAGGTAGCTGTTGTACCTAATTCACAGAAACAAAAAAACAAAAGTCAAACCAAATGAAACAGAGGAATATGTTCTAAAATTGAACCCAAGAAAGAAAAAATACAATTCAAGGAAAAAAAAAAACCTTAATGAAATGGAGATAAGTAATTCACCTGATAAAGAAAGAAATGGTCATAAGAGTGTTTACTGATCTTAGGAGAAGAATGGAGGAACTCAGGGATAACTTCAGTGGAGACTTAGAAAATATAAGAAAGAACCAATCAGAACTGAGTAATACAATAACTGAAATAAAAAAAACACTAGGGAGAATCAACAAAGATTAGATGATACAGAAGAACAAAAAAGTGATTGGGTGATTTCCACTATTCTGTCTTCCCAATAAGAACAGCAAAAAGAAGGAAAATAAAGGAGGACAGTTTAAGACACTTCTGGGACAACATCAAGCATAGTAATATTCACATTAAAGGGGTACCAGGAAGACAAGAGAGAGATAATGGGACAGAAAACATATTTGAAAAAATTGTGGCTGAAAACTGCCCTAAGTTGTTTTGCTTGGGAAGGACATCTAGGTACAGGAAGCACAGAGAGTCCCAAACAGGATGAACTCGAAGACATATCATAGTTAAAATGGCAGAAGTTAAAGAGGGAACCTTATAGGTAGCAGGAGAAAAATAATCACATACAAGGGAAACCCCATAAAACCATAAGCTGATTCTTCAGAAACTTTATAAGCCAGAAGGGAGTTGGAGGGTATATTCAAAGTGTCAAAAAAAAACAAAAACAAAAAAAACTTATAACCTAGAATGCTGTATCCTGCAAGGTTATCATTTAGAATTGAAAGAGAAATTTCTCCAACAAGCACAAACTAAAGGATTTCATCAATAACTCTTTTAAAAGAAATGTTAATGAGTCTTTTTGAAATGGAAAAGAAAAATCCACAGGTAGAAATAAAATCCATGAAAGGAAAAATCTCACTGGTTAAGAGCAAGTATATGTTAAAGGCAGTGGATCAGCTATTTGAAAAGGTAGTATGAAGGTTAAAAGATAAGTAGTACAATCAGCTATAATCACAGTAAGTAGATAAGGGTAAACAAAATTTAAAAATGTTAAATACGACATCAAAATGCAAAACCTTGAGGGGAGATGAACAATGTAGTGCTTTTACAGTGCCTTTTAACTTAAATGACTATCAGCCTAAAATATATGTCTGTATATATGTAGGTTGATAAATATGAACCTTGTGTTAACTGCAAACTAAAAATCTACAAAGGGTACACAAAACATAAAGAGAAAGGAATCCAAACATAACACTAAAGGAATCTATCAAACCACAAAATAAGAAACCAAGAGGAAAAAGAAGAGAGAAGAATTATGAAAACAACCAGAAAACAAGTAACAAAATAGCAATCATTATATACCTGTCTATAATCACTTTAAATGTTGGTGGACTAAATTCTCCAGTCAAAAGACGTAGGGTGGCTGAATGAATTAAAAAAAAAAAAAAAAAAAAAAAACCCATTTCTTTGCTGCCTGAAAGAGATTCACTTCAGGTTTAAAGACAGAGTAAAAGTGAAGGGATGGAAAAAGATACTCCATGAAAATGGAAATGAGAAGAAGGCTGAGGTAGCAGTACTCATGTCAATCAAAATAGATTTTAAAACAAAGACTGGGCTTCCCTGGTGATGCAGTGGTTGAGAGTCTGCCTGCTGATGCAGGGGACACGGGTTCGTGCCCTGGTCTGGGAAGATCCCACACGCCGCGGAGCGGCTGGGCCCGTGAACTGTGACTGCTGAGCCTGCACGTCCGGAGCCTGTGCTCCGCAATGGGAGAGGCCACAACAGTGAGAGGCCCGTGTACTGCAAAAAAACAAACAAAAACCCCAAAGACTAACAAAAGACATGGAAGGACATTATGTAATGATAAAGAGGTCAATCCAAGAAGAGGACATAAAATTTTTAAACATTTATGCACCCAAGATAAGAGCACCTAAATATGGAAAGCAAGTATTTCAGACATAAAGGGAGAAATAGCAGTACAATGATATAAGTGGGTTATTTAAGTCTCCTACTATCAGTGGATAGATCATCCAGAGAAAATCAATAAGGAAACACTGACATTAAACAACACATTAGATCAGATGGACTTAATAGATACGTAAGAGATCTTTATACCCAAAAGCATCAGAATAAACATTCTTTTCAAGAGCACATAGAACATTCTCCAGGATAGATCCTGTGCTAGGCCCCAAAACAAGTCTTCGTAAATTAAAGAAGATTGAAATCACATCAAGTATCTTTTCTGACCACAACAGCATGTAACTAGAAATCGACAACTAGAAGAAAATGGGAAATAGTACAAACACGTGAAGACTAAACAACATGCTACTGAATCAGTGGGTCACTGAAGAAACTATGCAACGAAACCAATGGGTCTTTGAAGAAATCAATGAGAAAATTTAAAAATGCCTTGTGCTTCAATTTTCATTTGTCTCAACTGTTCAAAATGTATAAGATAACAGCAAAAGTAGGTTTTTGAGGGAATTTCATAGCAAAAGTGCTATTACTAAGAAGTGTCAGTTCTTGTAAAACATCACTGAGTTAGTATCACTTTTTGTAATCACGCATATACTGTAATAAAGGGCTATTAAAAGTATAATAGAGGTTTTAAAATATTAACATTAAAAAAATGTTGTGGTATTTTACAATAGAAACTACTGGTTCCTAGTATACATCATTGTCCCTGAAAATTTTTCATTAGATTCTATGTGTTATGTACTTCCATTCTTTCTTCCTATATGTCATTATATACAGCTTAAATGGTGGATATTGCCTCTGAGAAAAGGGGTATGGGACACAAGGATTAAGAAGACAGAGTAGGAGTAGTGCAAAAGTAGACATTCCTGTGGGCCAAAGAAGAAAAGGGTTTCAGATAATGGATGGATGCCTGCATGCATGGATGCATGTATATGCGTGTGTGTGTGTGTGTGTGTGTATGGTATGCATGTAGTTTTTTTTTCATCTTCCTTCTGCCTTAGTCTTTGCCTCCGTTGGCCTATAGACACGTTTTGCTAGTTCTCAACATAAATTGGGTTACTTGCCAACATTTAAAAACTGTATGTGTTTTCATAAAACTTAGATTTCTGGCTCTCCTTGAAAAGTTGAAAGAGCTGGCAACATTGGGCCCACCTTCTCACACTGTTAGACTTTAATGGAGCTATTTCCCTGCAGCTCTCTTCAAAGCAGGGAAATGTGGCTTCATCCTTCACAGTTTCTACCACTCCCTGTATTCTCTACATGCTAAAATAGAATGTCTGTCATTCACCATTGCCTTTGAGCTCTTCTCTGTGTTACACCTAAGCTGTTCCAAGCTTTTTGTAACTTACACATATAGGTCCTAATTTCTGGATTGTGGGAAAGCAGATGTAGTGAGTTGCACATGGGCTATATTGCCTGAACAGTATATACTATTAACAACATGAGCTTTGGATGTATACTTGATTTAGCTTTAGGTTCCAGCTCTGCCACTTACTAGCACTGTGATCTATAATATCTTTAAAAGCTACATACAAAAATTGAGTTTGCAGCAGTAGTTAAGTTTATTAGTAGGTTTTCCCAATAGAGTGGATGGGTGTGTGGGTGTGAATATACAGAGAAGGCGAGGGGAGGGAGTGGAGGAGGGAGGGGAGGGAGAGAACATATGAGAATGTAAGGAATTGCCTTGTAGGGTTATGTATACTGACAACTCCCAAGATCTGCAGTCGGCAGGCTAGAGACCCAGGAGAGCTGATGGTACAGTTCCAGTTTGAAAGCTGATAGGCTCCAGACCCCCCAAAAATCTGTGTCTCAGTTTGAGTCCAAAGACCAGGGAAGACCAAGGTCCAGTTCATCTAGTTAGGCAGGAGGAGTTTCCTCTTACTCAGCTTTTTGTTCTGTTCAGGTCTTCACTTGATTGGATGGGGCCCACCCACATTGAGGAGGCCAATCTTTTTTGCTCACTTTCCTGATTCAGGTGTTAATCTCATCCACAAAAACCCTCACAGACTCAACCAAAGTAAAGTTTGGCGAAATGTCTAGGTACCCTCGGCCCAGTCAAGTTTATAGACAAATTAACCATCATATTAACTTATGGTTTTTGAAAGGATAAATGAGATAATGCCTGCAAAAGCACTTTAGTACAATGCCTAACTCATAGTATAATTTAAGTAAATATTACTTAGGATTACTAATATCATACTTTTTCCTAGTATTTTAACTCTTTCTTGTCTGGATGTAGTTTCTGATTTCCTTATACAGTGGACCCCCCACCCAAGACACACACGCACTAGAAAATCCATGGGTAACTTTACAGTCAGCCCTCCGTATTTGGGTTTCCACATCTGTGGATTCAACCAACCACGGATCGTGCGGTACTGTAGTATGTATTTATCCAAAAAATATGCATAAAAGTGAACCCTTGCAGTTCAAACCTGTGTTGTTCAACGGTACTTTGCTTGAAATTTCATCAAAGGAGAAGACAGACCTTTAGGTATGGGCGTGGATGAGAAAGGAAAGGGAAGAAAACTAGCCTGTGCCGGGCCCCTTCCTATTGTATTATGGGTAATATTTATCTGTTTGCACTCAACATTTTTCTGAAGTGAGCATCATTCCTCACATTCATTTCACAAGTAAATATACTCAATCCCAAGTAACTTACCAATTCAAGCACCAAACTGGTGGATAAAATGGTTTTCCAACATAAGTATTTCCAACTCTAAAACCCCTATTTGTTCCCTTCTAGGGAAGTGCCTCTTGATTCTTTGCCACACATACTCTGGAATCTGAGCATATGTATAATAATGTCTCAGAACCACCAAGGAGTTATCAAAGCTGAGATTCCCAGTTTATACTTACACAGATTTTGTATCAAGTATGCCACATGTACATTCTAAGAGGGAAGTTATTGAATTTTCTCTGAGCTAACCCTAAGTTTATTTGAAGAGCCAGGAGGATAGCTTTATTTCCAGAACTCAGTACTCGTCCCCAATCACAGGCAAACATAGAGCTACCACTATAGAGAATATTGAAACACAGGATGAGAGCAAAGAAAAGATTCCCAGGGATACCCACAACTTCACATTAAATGCTTCTCATAAACATTGCCTTAAATTTTTAATGAAAGCCAAATAAAATGATTCCTTTGTTGTAAAGAGGGGTAGTTTATATATTCATTGGTAGTATTTCAGTCAACAGTGCAGAACAATAGCAATGACAAAAAGAATGTTGTCTTTAAGGGTAAATATAAACTGTTTAACATGATTTGTAAATGTATGTTCATATTTTGATGGTGGTAGGAATCTAAGCCAATGTAAAATTTCAGTTTTTGCTTAATGTTTTTTAAATTTATTTTTCAATCATAATTTTAGAGAGAATATAGGATACTACTTAGTGGAATGCAAAGGTAGTTATATACATATGGGGACACTAATAGGACTAAAATTAGAATAATTAGACCTGAGAACCAAAATTGCAAATTTTCTATCTGTTGCAGAAATAATATGCTGTCAAATCCCAGGAAGTACACTAAAACGGGATGAGCTATTCCTGAATAACCTAGGGCATAGGTTGTAACTTCTCTGCAACTCATTTTTCTTTCTTATAAAATGGGAGAATGGTGTTATATATTTCATAGCATTTGTGACAATTGGGTATTAAATAAGTTAATAATTAAAGTTGATATTGAACAAGGAGTTTTGGCCATCAGTCATTTCACATAATCCTATGCAAGAAAGGTTAAATAACTTGTGCAACTTCATATGGTTAAGAAGCATGAAGCAGGAATCTAACCTGAGCAGTCTGATTCAAGAATATGTACTTCTGACCAGTGTCTTGCACTTCTGGCTATGACTGATCAGTAAATGGATGAAAAAAGTATTCAGTACATAAATGTTGTTGAAGGTTGTTATCATAAAAATCTTTTAAAATATATTTTCTTGGAATAAAAATCTTTCTTTAAAGCAATAGAAAAATATATTGTAGATTCCCTTTGATTCACTTATCTCTATCCATATCAAAAAAGAAAGGCCAATTTCCCTTGATTTGTTCTTAGTGAATCAACTGCTCCCTTCTCTAAATTCACACAAAGCATTTACTCCAAATAGTACTCTATGTTGAACTAAATTGTCCTGCCACATTTCTTTCTACTGTAAAAGTTGAAAAACTTCTTTGGCTCTAGAATTAATGCTTCATGAAAGATTGATAATTTCATATAGATTACCAATAATGAGTTTACAGTAATGTTTGGTAGTTCTTCTATGCCATGAAATTGGATTAATGAAGACCTGGACCTCTGGTCTTCTTGAAAGAAGATGAGTATTCCTTTGATAACTTTTTATCTGTCTCCCACTTAATTTTGTGTGTTCTGGGCTCTAGAATTTGATGATTGCTCTCCCTAGGTGACAATAGATAAGTCAGATAAGGACTGACTCATTATCTCTGCTGTTAAATAGAATCTAACTCTTTTGGACATTTGATCTAGGACTTTCATATTCATTTCCTTGCTTGATACCTAACTTTCTCTGCTGTCATGTCACTGTGGGTTGCCCAATCACTTTGTATGGTTACATTTCTTGGTGCTTATTTCCATAGTGTATTTACCCTATTCTTATTTACATTTGTTTTAGGTCATTTTTTCCACCTCCTTTTGGCTGTCACTTAAAATTTTAGCTAATAAATAATCTAAGAATAGCTATATTGTTTTCTACAGATTATTCTTTTTTCTCTATGGGATCTTGTTTCAGTATGCCACTAGAACTGAACTCAGCATTTTGTTCTGGAGATAGATTTCTTTTTTCCCGGAGTCCTTATTCTTGGTACTACACTGCCTATCCATGCTTTCAAATCTGTGTTTTATCTGACTTTCTGTTGAATGTGCTTTCCTAATATTTATAGCATATATCTACTCCTAGCATTTCATTCCTTTTTAACACAGTTTTACAAGCTTCCTACAGCTTTCATGCTATCAGCTTTTGTTTGAATCAGAATTAATTTGAAAGTAGACATTCTCCCTGTTAATTCCCTTAGCTTCTAAGTTGGAACTGTAGCATACTAGGCAAGACTTCATCAAATGCTCTCATTTCAGATGAATGAGGTTTCTATTATATGTAGATGAACATTAAAGTCCCTAACTTTAGTAGGTACCGAGATTAAGGTGTACTGTGTGCTGTGTAACACTGTTCAAGAACCCTGTAATAATTACAGTAGTATATTGCATATGGCTGTTTCTTACCGTAAAAGTTCATGATGAAATACAGTGAAATGAATTCTGTGTTTTATGTGCACACTCCCCCTCCCCCACCATGTTGTCATGATCCAAGGCTAAACTTCAAAACATTTAGAGTAGCCATACTCAAAACAAATTTTTGGAATATTAATTATGAAGATATTTCTTGAGAAACAGTCTTTACAAACTGGTGGAAAACTCCTAGTTGAGACTATCTCAGCACTGGTTCTATTTTCTCCTGATGGATGATGGGGCCTTTTTTGAGTTGATTTGAAATACTGTGGAACCAGTATACACTGAATCAGCAGAACATATACTGTGGATATCAATTCTAGAGCTACAGTATAAGGCCTGAGTCTAAAAGCTTCAGAAGCTTCTCAGATCAAGTGAAAGTCCCCCATGGGTAATGTTCTTTCACTAGAGACCTTTGGCTCAAGGAAGCCAGGCGTACATCTAGTGCTGACCTGAATAGCTACCCAATTTCTGCTGAGGTTCTCTATCTATGGCCAAATAAATTGGAAACAGTCTCATCATGCGTATTCATGTACATGTATGGTTTTGTCCTGCTACTCTGAAACCCTCCCTACGTGAAGCACATATTAAATCAGTGTTAAAAGAAAAAAGCATTCATGGGCCAATAGGTTTAAGAAATAGTATGTTTATAAACATCTGGCTATCAAGCATTCCATTTAGGATTTCTCTCTTTGCTTTATTCATTTCAATAATTTGCTAGGAAGTCCTTGTTACCATATTTTGTTATTCACAAAGCATATTCTTGAAACTTTTTATTTTAAATTAGTCTTTTTTACTCAGATTCAATTTCAGTCTTAAGATGGTAAATAACTTTTTTTTTTTTGCGGTACGCGGGCCTCTCGCTGCTGTGGCCTCTCCCGTTGCAGAGCACAGGCTCTGGATGCGCAGGCTCAGCGGCCATGGCTCACGGGCCTAGCCACTCCGTGGCATGTGGGATCTTCCCAGACCGGGGCACGAACCCGTGTCCCCTGCATCGGCAGGTGGACTCTCAACCGCTGCGCCACCAGGGAAGCCCAGTAAATAACTTTTAAAGAGACACACAAAAACTGATGGCATTTATATTTCAGAAAAAAAACTGAAAGACTGAATAGTTGATTTCTTTTTCCCTCTAACTGAAGCAGATTCTTTTGAAATTTTTGAAAAGTACATTGTTTCTAATTTAAACATTTAAAAATTGGACCCTAAGTTTTTTGGCTTCTGACAATATCATCGAAGAAAATTTTCAACATCTATTAAGACACCTCTAAAATCTTACTAAGTTTGTGCTCCACACTCTTTTGTGACATACTTTCAAACCATGTAAAAGTATGTTATGTGAATATGTTTTCTCAAATATTATTCAATAGTAACATTGTAATTCTTAGTTTCATATTATTTCCAACTGTTAGCATTTTAATGAAATTCATATTGGTTTCCCTAAATACTAAAATTAAAATCTGGCTTGTAATTTGTAATTGAATTTGATCAATGTCATAATTCTTTAATGCTTATCTGATCATCCGCAGGTTTATAAGACCATGATCTCTCATCTATTGGAGAATTATGCTCATATATCGTAAAACTGTTCCTAGAGTTTAGCAGTAAGCACTGGAACCTGAAATGATTTTCTCAGGTTTGTGCAGTCAGTCAGTTGTGGAACAAGGTCTCAAACCCCGTGTCTCTTGCTGCCTGCTCTAGTCGACCAGCTGTTATACTATTTAACCTTGTTAAGATTGAAGGCTTAATATTTGTTAGGTTAAAATTTATGGAATAAAAACTGCATTTTAGTAAGTCAGATGAGGTAGCAACTTTATTTGACATCTTATATGAATGGATTAGTTTTCAGTTTTCATTTTGTTCCTGATATCATTTTATAGGGAAAGCAGAATTGGTGATAAACACTAGCCCCTTCTGAGTATTTTGATGAGTTGTGCTTGCTTTTTATTCTTCCTTGTGAAATCACAATGGTAATATTCTACAAATGTTTGTCTTAACCATGTGACCTTCTAAAGGACCTATTAATATATTATGCATAATACATTGTACATATATTATGCATTAATACAATATATGTGCTCTTCATGATTATGTTTAAACAAAATGTCATACCTTGACTCATAAATAAATTAATCATAATTAGATTACTTACTACTAGTCTACAATGAGGCTAAATGCTCTTTTTAAGTTCTAGACCATTTAATACTCAAGATAGTATATGTCCTTTTCTCAAAGAAATCGAGCCACATAGTGGCAATTAACATTCCCAAGGGCATACCATTTGTAAGTGGTGGGCCTTGACTATCAACCCAGACAGTCTGTGTCCAGAGCCTGCACACCTAATTATTGCAGTATACTGTCATCATTTGTGTTGGTACTGGATATTTTACACAGGTAAAACTATGGTGATTATATCATTTCCTACTAAATATTCCTAGTTGACATTTTAGTTTGTGAATACATTCTTCTCATTTTCTTTAGTCTTTTAATAGGCCACCTCACAAAAAAAAAATTACAATGTGGCTGGCATCAGAGTCCATGGTAATAAATACATGTTATAAACTCGATTAAATGACTATAGAATTTACAAAACCAGCATTCTGTTTTTTTTTTTCCCTTTCTGAGTAGGTCTTTTAAAAACAATATTCTCCGTGGATTACTCAATTGGAGAAGCTTCATGGAATAATCTATCCTACTTAGATGACAATTCATGGTGAAGGGGGTAAATGGTAGAGAGGGTTAGGAGAAGCAGGACAAACTGTATCAAACCCATGGGTCAGTTTGTCATAACTTAGGATTCTAATGCTTCTTTTGTTTGTACAAAACACTATAAGTGAAAGTGCTAAAAGGTAGTTTCAGAAACGAAGCTTATGTTTCTTAATGAATCCTTAAAATCTGTGAGTGATACTACACAAAACAGAGGCTTTTGCTGTGAGACAAATGTACCTTTTGTGTCAAGCCTTTTGTCCATAAGTTTATGAATCAAAAATGAATAGTTTTCAAGGGAATTTCATTAATATGAGAGCAGTCAGGATAACAGAAAGTCAATCCTGTAACAACCAGTAGAATCTAAATATAATAGTGTCATAGATATAAAATTTGCTTTAACCAAACTTAAAATTTGAAGAGAAGTTGACAAAACATAACCACTGTATTGTGTTATAATGCTACAGTGAATATTTTGTAAAGGGTAAATAGCTTGGTAAATTGAAAAAAATGTTTTACACAATCTTTTTTTTTAATACAGTTTTCAATTTCTTTTTCTTCTCTCTCTAAGGAACAACAAATTGATGTATATATTTGGGAGGAGTTGATGCCACGCTTTGTAACCAACATTGGTACCAATTTTTAAAAAAACAAATGCTTTGAAAAAATATCAAAGTCCTTTTCATTTTTAACTTTTTGTTTACTTTGCAGTTGAGTTATAGGAGTTCTTTATATATTTCAAATATTAATGCTTTATCAGATATATGGTTTGCGAATATTTTCTCCTACTCTTTAGATTGCCTTTTCATTCTGTTTCTTTTGCTGTGCAGGAGCTTTTTAGTTTGATGTAGTCCCACTTTTCAATTTTTGTTTTTGTTGCCTTTGTTTTTATTGTTATATCCAAGAAATGATTGTAAAGATTGTTAAGTAGTTTTTTCTCCTGTGTTTTCTTCTAGGAGTTTTACAGTTTCAGGTCTTACATTTCACTCTTTCGTCCATTTTGAGTTGATTTTTGTGTATCCAATTTTATTTTATATGCATGTGGATATCCAGTTTTCCCCAGGCCATTAGTTGAAGAGACTGTCCTTTCCCATTGTGTGTTCTTCACTCTTGAAGATCAGTTGACTGTATATGTATGGGTTTATTTCTGGACTCTGTATTCTGTTCCACTGATCTTTATGTCTGTCCTTATGCCAGTATTATACTGTTTGGATTATGTAGCTTTTTAATATATTTTGAAGTCAGGAAGTGAGATGCCTTTGTTGTTCTTTCTCAAGGTTGATTTTGGCTATTTATGGTATTTTGTGGTTCTGTATGAATTTTAGGATTGTGTTTCTGTTTCTGTAAAAATGCCATTGGGATTTTGGTGGAGATAGCATTGAATTCAATGTTGGACATAGAAATATACATACAATAGGTATATGAAAAGATGTTCAGCATCATTCATCATCTGGGAAATGTGAATAAAAACTATAGTGAGGTATCACCTAACACCTGTTAGGTTGGCTATTATCCTAAAAGAAATAAAATAAAGATAATAAGTGTGGATGAGAATGTGTAGAAATTGGAATGCTTCTACACAGTTGGTGGGAATGTAAAATGGTGCAGCCACTATGTACAACAGTATGGAACTTCCTCAAAAAAATTAAAATGGCACTACATAATCCAGCAATCCCACTTATGGGTATATAGCCAAAAGAACTGAAATCAGGATCTGAAAGGGATATCTGCACTCCCATGTCAATTGTAGCATTATTATTCACAATAGCCAAGACATGGAAACAACCTAAGTGTCTATTGACAGATGAATAGATTTTTTTAATGTGGTAAATACACACAATGGAATATTATTCAGCCATTAAAAAAAAGGAAATACTGCCATTTGTGACAATATGGATGAACCTGGTGGACATTATGCTAAGTGAAATAAACCAGTTGTAGAAGGATAAATACTGAATGATTCCACTTAGGAAGAATCTAAAGTAGTGAAACTCAAAGAAACAAAGAGTAAAATGATGGTTGCCAGAGGGTGGGGATAAGGGGGAATTGGGGTATTGGCCGTTCAACAATTATAAAGTTGCAGGTATACAAAATGAACAAGTTCTAGAGATCTCCTGTACAACACAGTGCCTATAGCTAACAAGTCAGTATTGTACATCTCTAAATTGGTTGGAAGTAGATGTCATGTTTAAATGTTTTACCACAAAAACAAAACAGTGGGGCAGCAGGAAACCTTTCAAGGTGATGAATATATTTATCATCTTGATTTTGGTGATGGTTTTACATATGTATGCATATCTCCAAACTCACCAAATTGTATACTTTAATCATGTCCAGGTTTTTTGTATGTCAGTTATACCTCAATAAAGCTGTTAAAAAAAGCTGAACTTATTTGCATGTTTTGTTTATGAATTAATGATGTACATTTCATCCTAAAAAATGATGTATATAGAAGAAAACATGTTGTTGGGGGTATATACTTGTGATTTTCACCTTTTTCCCATTCTCCTTTAAATATAATGCAAGTTCATTTTTTAGAGATAAAAAGTATTTCTATAACAGTAAATTATTAATTACATCTGTAGATTTAATCATATTGACCTTATTAGACAATTTAAATGAACATTTTTATTAGGGCAGCGTCTCAGAATAAGTCCACATGTTCCATGTTTTTAATGTATTTTTTGATGAATACCAACTGCTTAAGTTGTGGCATTTCTTTATACTTATATAATTTAATTACTAGCTTCAGGGTTCAAAGAGTACTGCTTTGGACATAATTTTAATAACTTGTTATAAAGACTGAGTTTATCAACAGTCCTGTGCTCTTCAGTTGTGTATTAATTGTATAATAGTAAAAGTATATCTGGAAAAGGGAAAAAGCATATAATATACTAAATAATTTCTAAGTAAATGTTTTTCTAAGTTAATTAGTAGCCTGACTGTAAGTTAGTCATTAAGTTGTATTGGCTGTAAGGTTTTGAAATCATAGTCTGAGGCCTAAGTATTCCCTTGCCAAAGATCATCAAAATCATCAAGTGACTTAAAGACAGTAGGTTGCCGATTTGTTAAAGGTCAAGAAGTTGGAAGAATTGGTTGAGCTTTAGATTGTATTTATTGGGAACTAAGTTTTCCAACTAATACCACAAAAAATGAGAATGATAGACTCAGGTTGGCAGGGTTTCAGCCACCAGCTGCCTCTTAATGACTTTCCCAGCTGTGATAGTTGTAGGACTGAGTTTTAGGCTGTATCCTTAATTTGGGGTTGTTCATTTATTTATGTAAAGGTAAATATTTTATCTAAGGCTTTTTTTCCTTTAGTGTATGGGCAACAAATTAGAGTGAATTTCAGAACTACTTTAGTTGGTAAAAGTTCCTTTCAAGTCTACCACTTCTTTTATAAAAATTGAGTATTTTCTAAATGTCTTAGATTGAAATGGAATGCTCTATATAGTTAATTATAAACTTCCCCTTTTCTGTTGACAGCCTACTTGGCAGAGAAATAATAGAAAAGGGCTACTACTGCTCATAGGTTCAAAGTGGCTCTTGAATCTGGTTGTAACAGGAAAGGATAATAGGAGAAAACATGCTAGCCAGGTCCCGGACGTCCCACTTTTCATCCACCCCAGTGCAGACATGGCCCTGCAGAGAGGTCATGGGCAAATTCTCTGAAAAACACCAATAGTGAGAAGTGATGGGTGGAAACTGAGCCCAGATTATACCTCCAGAGTTATTTCATCTTGTGATATATTTTCAGACCTGTTCCATAAACTCATCAATAGAGACATAAACTTCATAATAGCTTTAGTCCTTATTACTGGATGTAAATTATAAACCAGGTTTTGAATACAATAGGAGGAATATCAGCCCATTTAGGAAAACAAGACATGTCAGGTGTCCAAGCATTATAAAAGAAAACAAAGAAGACTATTATACTAGACAAACATATTTAGTGGAGCAAATAGAAAAAGAATGTAAAATAAGTGTGATGAATTTGTTCAACAAGATGAAAGAAGATGGTGATAACATGAAACAGAAAAAACAAACAACAGAAAAACAATTATTAAAAGAAGTGAACCAATTAGAAATATTGGGAATACATGGTAGTCAGAATAAGAAATATGAAATAAGAAATATGGGAATACATGGTAGTCAGAATAAGAACTCACTAGGTAGATGAGTTGAAGAGCCAGATGAAAGCTTCTGGAAGACTAGTTATCTGGAAGACAGAGAACTTTCCGTGGACTTGCATCAAATGGAGAGGCACAAGTAGAATTATTCAATATAAATTTAAATTATATATGGGTTCTAATCTGACATGTATAGGGTGATATCTCATTGTGGTTTTGATATGTATCTCTGAGAATTAGTGACACTGAGCATTTATTCATATACCTGTTGGCCATTTGTGTAACTTCTTTAGATAAATGCCTAATTCCTTAAACCATTTTTAAATCAGATTGTTAGTTTTTGTTTTGTTTTTTCAATGTTGAATTGTAGGAGTTCCTTACATATTTTGGAGATACTCTTTTTAAGATATATGGTTTGCAAATATCTTCTTCCATATGTTGACTTCTCATTTCGTTTGTTTCCTTTATTATGCAGAAGTGCATAATAGTTTGATGTAGTCTGTTGTATATTTTTGCCTTTTTTGCCTATGCTTTCAGTGTCATATCCATGAAACCATTACCAAGACCAGTGTTATAAAGCTTTTCCCTCATGTTTCCTTCTAGGTTTTAGAGTCTCAGGTATAAAATTTAAGTCTTTAACCCATTTTGAGTTGATTTCTGTGTCTGGTGTAAGATACCGATTGAATTTCATAATTCTACTTGTGGATATCCAGTGTTCCCAGGGCTTTTTGTTGAAGAGATTTATCTTTTTTGTGTATTCAAGAACCCTTATCAAAGACATGTTGACCATATATGTGCAGATGCATTTCTGGGGTCTCTATTCTTTTCCATTGGTCTATACGTCTGTCTTTATGCTAGTACCGTATTGCTTTGATTGCATAACACTGTAATATGTTTTGAGACCAGGTAACACTTCCATGAGGCTCATTATAAAGTGTTATAAAATACATTAATTTGATAGGATGCTTGTCTTATACCCTTGTGTGCCTTCTTCCAAAGGCTTCCAGTTTGGATACTAGATTCCAATTATCCAAAATAAGTAGAAGGATATGTGAGGTACTTAAACTATTAAGGTAAGAACTTAGGGTGATCAGAAACAAGATTGCTAGAATCGTCACCCTTATAAAGGACTACAGTATTTTCAATTGAATTAATGAACTTCTTTTATTACCATAGAAAAAAATAGGCACATTTTGTAGACGTTCTCTAAAATAGATGCTAACATTTATTATTCATGATTTTATGCTTAAATTTCTCTATTTTTTTGTTCATCTAATCATAACCTCTTAATAATTCAGAACATCTTATAGAATGTAAGGCTATTCATCATTGTTGACAGTGTCAAGAAAGGATCTATGATTTATATTGTAATGTATCTATTAGTATACACATTTCATTATCCTATTTTGCTAAAAGTTCATTATTTGAAATAAAAACTAAAAATGAGACATGTAAATAACTGAAAATAATAGGAAAATTCTGAGGTATTAGGAGTGTTTAAAAAAGAGTATTTCTGGTGGTAGAAAATAAAATTTTGTGAATACAAGATAGGAATGATCATTTACACTAATACTTCCCACATGTTTTATAGTTGAGTACTACAAGTACACTTAATGCCTAATGAGACCTTTCTTCCTAGGAGGCTATAGTTCTAAGATTGAGACTCTGTATTTTTAGACATAAACTTTGAATGCTATTACTTCCTACTTCCTCATAAAACTTGCTTCTCCAATTGTCCTATTTCCTAACTTTCTTAGAAGAGCAGTGTATGTTGGCTTTTGCTTTTATTCACAAGCATCAGTGAAAAATATCTGTCCAAGTTTACAAATTTCTTTGTTGCTAAATGTCTCTCTTCATCTTTTATTTTTGTTAGTATTTGACACTCTTATACAGCCCCTTATATACTATAGAACACTTCTTTTTAAAGTAACAAAACGAAACAAAACAAAGAACAGCTCAGACACCTACTTACACAAAAGTGGAATTCATTGATTCCTATAATATAAGCAGCAGTGTCAGGGCAGGTTATAGGGTATCTTTGCCCTGCTTCCCTCCTTTTTGTCTCAGTTTGGTGGTTTTCAGAAACAGTATGGTCTCTACTTATGGTTACAAAATCACAGCAGTACCCTGTGTTGGAGAATTCTCAGATAAAGACTCATTATCATTGGATTTAACTGTGTCACATGATCATTCATGAATCAAGAACTGAAAGGAGGATTAGGTGTGTCAAATAGACATAAGCAAATCAGGCACATACCCAGAAAGTAGAGCTATGTTGATAAATGGCAAGACCGTCCAAAAATTTGGCCTGAGAGTAAAAGGTAGTAGTTTCCCAAATGAAATTGTGTGCTTTTATCCAAAGACTAGAGCTGAATGCATGCTGGGTGGCAAAATCACCACGTGTTTCCTACACAACTCTCTTTGAAAATGTTTCATCTCTTGACTCCTATGAAAAATCACTCTTCCTTGGTGTTCTTCCATCTTCTTGGCGGTTCTCACTTTGACTTATGTCTTAACTATGATTCCTTTGTCTCACCTTAAAATACTGGTTATTCTTAAGGGTCTATTCTAATCACCTTTGGCACTCTACATAGGCTTTATCATTCACTTCTGTGTCAGTTACCAACTTTACATTGATGGTCTTGAATTCTATGAATCCATTCTGCTTTATCTTTTGCCTCACAAGCTCCAGAACTGGGATGTCCCACTGAATATTTCTAACTGAATGATCTCAGACCTCAAAAATGCTATACTTTATAAATACTACTCTCATCAACTCAGCCCCTTCTGCAAACCTGTCTTCTCATATTTTCATCAAACAGCAATATTACTCACTTAGATGACCATTCAAGACAACAAGGAATCTTGTTTATTTCCTACTCTATTTCAACTCTAAGGAATTTACTGAAGAGTTTTAGCTTATTTTCTCTGGCATTTCTTGGATCTCTCGTACTACCCTCCTTTTTTTCTTTTCTTTTTTAATCTTATCTTATTATAGGTCTTCATCAAGCACTCTTTCCATTCTTGCTCTCTTTATATCATACTTCCACTAGGTTTTCACTTCTAAAACAGATACATGGTCCTGTCCCTGTTGTTGATCCCAAGTTCATTTGGCCGACGCACAGTGAGGCCAAACAAACAGAAACATTGGAGTTTCGAGCAGAGAAAGGTTTATTGCAAGGGCCAAGCAGGGGAAACGGGCAGCTTGTGTTCAGAAGACCCGAACTCCCCAATGGGTTTTCAGGGAAGAGTTATTCAAGGCAAACTTGGGCTGAGGGCTGCAGGGTATGTGACTTGCTTCTGATTGGCTGGTGGTTTAAGGAAGCAGGATGGTGTTCCAGGAATATCAATCTTCAGGCTTCTGATTCCAACCAGTCTGGGGTCCAGTGAAGTTACCATCTTCCACCTGGGTGGGGGCCTTAGTTCCTATGGAAGAACTCAGAGAGATGCATCAGATTGTTATGTATATCCCTTGAGAAGGAGCTAGGACTCTGTTTTATCACCGCAGCGTTGTTTTTTTGACCACTTTTCCTTTGTTTCTGCATTCCCTCACTTCCCTAATTAGTAACTGAAGTTGCCTTTGGGAACCGAGGGAAGGTCTAGGAGGCTGAAGCCTTTTTCCTACAAACAAGAAACGGGGGGACATGGTCCTGCTCAGTTTCATCACCTTGCTGTCGAAGGTGTTTTTTAGCTCCCCAGTGACATGTGGATAATGTCCAAACTACTTAGCATTGTATATGATCTGGACATGACTGCTTCAGTCTCATGTTTCAGCATTATCCATTTCAAATCATATGCTTTCTATATCATGCTGCTTGAAGTCCTTTGAATATACCCATCTTATTTCATGCTCCCCTGAGTTATCCATGACCGCCTGTTCTAACTCTCCAGGTTGCCCTTCACCTGTTTGTTCTTTTTCCCCCTCAGATAATGCTTACTTACCCTTTAAGACTCAGTTCAACTTTCATACTTTCCAAGAAACCTTGCCAAACGCCCATTTCCACCATGTCTGGGTTAGATGCCTCTTGACAGTTTCCATACCATCATGGGAAAAGCTCTGACTTCATCACTCTTGCCTCTAATCATCCCTTTATTCATTCATCCTCCTTTACAAGATATTTTTTTGGAATAAGGAGGGCTAGTGCGTAGCACATTTCATAAATATTAATGAATAAAGTAATCCAGTGTTTTGGGTTTTTTTTACAAGCTGTCACAACGTAGAAAAATATTGAAGAGTTTCCTTTTTGGTGGATTTTTATAGTTCTGTGGCTTAAAATTCTGTATTAGTAGCTATTCATAATGTTGCTATTTATTTATCATGTGTTGATACAGAATATTTGATATTTCTGAAGCATATAATACCATGCCCATTTGTACGTTGTGTCCAATATTGACATTCTCAGAATGAAGCACTTTTTCATTTTATACATTTACGCTGAAAATGACATTTTAAGTTAAATGTTTTTTGGCATTATACATATCTTAGGTATTCACCTTTTCCTCATCCTTTCAAAAAATCCTCTTGTGCCTTATGCTCAATATCATGAACAATACATTTCTGTTCTCTATGTGGTGCAATAAAGCCCTTGACATCATTTAAAAAATCATTTTGTCTGTACTAGTTTTCCCATTTCATATCTTTTTGGTATAGTGTAAGGAAGACTAGATTTGACTGAGACTTAAGAAATCTAAATTTATGTCCTGAATATAATCCTAATTCTGTTTTGGGGCCAATACCTTTGTGCCTCAATTTCCTTCTTTCCAGTGCTATGTTTTGACGATTATGTATTCTGTACATTTATGATACGATACTTTTTTTCATTTTTCTGGGCACAGTATATATAACATCGAACCAAAGTAAAAGTTCCCACTCTCACATGGCTTACATTCAAAGAGAGAGGAAATAAATAAATATATACTATGTCATAGGTGATAAATGCAGTTGTGCCCTATAGGTGCATCCAGCATTGGGTTAGGCAAGTATTATTTAGTCAACGAACATCAATTTTTCTCTAGGACTGAGTGAAATAACTTTCTTGACTTTCTTAAGACTTATATCCTGACCCAAAGGACAGAATTATCTTCAGTCTGGCAATTACTTGTGTGACAGTACACACAACTCTTACGTTTACTCATCAAGTGTATAGTCTCCCTTTGTACTTGGGGTGCCTCCAACCATTGTATTCCAGCAAAATTTAGGAGCTTCTCACTAAGCTGAAAAAATAATGCCCTATTTTCCTGTGGTTTCCTTGATCTTTCAATTATTGTCTTATATATTTCCTGCTGCATTTGTTGATCGGTAAATAATTATACTAATCCATCGTATTTTGTGTCTATAATAGCTGAGGCTTCTTAAAATCTCAAAAAAATTAAAATATTACATTAATTTAATGCAGTGTGCTAAAAATGTTGTTAATCTTTAATTACCCTATATTTTTTTTTTTTTTTTTTTTAATGCGTTACGCGGGCCTCTCACTGTTGTGGCCTCTCCCGTCGCGGAGGACAGGCTCCGGACGCGCAGGCTCAGCGGCCATGGCTCACGGGCCCAGCCGCTCCGCGGCACGCGGGATCCTCCCAGACCGGGGCACGAACCCGTGTCCCCTGCATCGGCAGGCGGACTCCCAACCACTGCGCCACCAGGGAAGCCCTAATTACCCTATATTTTAAAAATTATACCTATCTACCCTTTAGATTCAGAGAAAAAGATAGTTATTGGGAGGAAAAGATGTAACTGAAACACTTTTTCCTTTTAGAAAGAATCTTATAAGAGTAAAGAAACAAATGTGGCACAATAGATCCGCAGGTAGTGATTAAAGTAATGTGTGAAGAATTCAAGAAATCTAAGTGACGTGATCGACACTATCATCAGTCTGTGAATTACAGGAAGTAGGTAGATCCATACATGACTTGCATCCCCCTGATCAGAGCATTCCCATGGTCTACCTAATGCTTATTTGTCTGTCTGTGCTTGCAGAATGCAAGCTCTATTTAACATGAAGCATAGTGAGGCAAATATTAAGGAAAATATCTTGCGTAAACACAGAATTTGTATAAAAATTGTTGAAGTGGCATTACTCTGTTTTTGGTATGTTTTGTCTTCGAATATGCAGAGTTGATGGTGTTAATTGTAAAGTAAATGTTACTTGCTTTGCAGATGACAGTTTTACTCGTTCATGCTTTTTAAAATTTATATGAGTTACTCAGAATCTATACTAATGATATTTTCCAACAGGTTAGGGATTAATAGTGGAGCTGTAGAGGTAAGATATTCCAGCTTTATATTCCAGCTCGGACATTTTTCTGCTGTGTGATCTTAAACAATCCTCTGCAATCTTTAGTTTTCTTCATATATTAGTCAGCCATTGCAACAATAATGCTGCAGAGTCATAACCAATAATCTCAGTGGTTGACAGCAACAAACATTGCTTTCTCATTCATTGGTTTGTGTATAGGCTAGGTCTCAGCTGAACTTGGTTGGGTTTGACTCCAGACTGTGAGTGCTCATCTCTGTTCTCCAGGGCACCTCTTTCTGAAAACAGGAGCTATTCGGGCAGTGCTCTTCCCAAAGCAAATGAGAGAATTACAAGGTACACAGCCAAACCCTGCAAGACATTTCAAGTTTGTATTAATATTCCATTGGCCAGAACAAGTCACGTGGCCAAGCCTGATACCAAAGAGGCAAGGGAATATAATTCTCCCATAGAGAGGAAAAGGAGATTTTTTTTCTTTTAGGAAATAAACAAAACCCCACCATACTTATCTATAAATTTGAATTTATTGTACCTCTTACATGAGTTTTTATACGGTGTAAGTGAAATAAAATATTAAAATATTTAGACTACATTTATATTTTGCAAAATAATGGTAGTTTATATTTTATTAGAGACCCCAAAATGATGGAAACCAAGAGTCTGTTTAGAAGTGAGTGTATTTACATAGGCAAAGTTATACAAACCAATTACTACAGAAGTGTGAAAAGTTCTGGGACAATACCATGGATAAGGATCAGTGTCCTCACAGGGAAGAAAGCCCTTCATTCTCCTAGGACAAATCAGAGAGGACTTCCTAGAAGAGGTGAGTCTTGAAGTATGAGTAGGGTACTACAAAATAAATAAGGGAGGGGAGAATATAGTGAGAAAGTAGAATTGCCTATGCAGAAAAAGCACAGAAGTGAAAAATAAATGGAATCTGCAGATATTTTGATTTGGCTGTATTTGAAGCCATGTGGTTAGATTTTTATTCTCTAGCTGGGAGAACATTGAATAGTTTCAGCGTGAAAATGGCCTTAATTGGATTTTGAAATATATAAAATACATTTCTATGCCTGTGTGGCCCATGCTGAGAGAGTATGATTTAATTATTTTGATGTGATGGAGACATCAAGATTTTTAAAGAGTTTCCTGGGTAATTTTAATATTCATTCAAGTTGGATAGTCAATGAGCTGAAAGGAGAATGTGATTTAAAGATAAGTGGTGTAGGGAGCTACAGGATGAAAGTTTTGAGGTACACGTGTTCTAACTAATCACAAGGTTGACTGAAAAGTAGGTTAGGTAAAGGAAAGTGGATTTGAAGATTATCAGTAATTTAAAGGCTACTTGAGTTTTTAAAATTATTTGTGAACATTGAAATCTAAAATTTTGCATAGTTCTGCTAAGTTCTGAGATTATAAGGATGACTGGAATTCAGGTACCAGTAACTTACGAAAGTTGAAGGAAGGGACTAGAATGGGTAAAGTAGAACGGCATGTTGACGTAACTCTCAAAGGAAGATGAAGTGTGGCATGAGTGGGATCTAAATGTAGCAGAGGGGAATAACCAGAAGGATACCCTTCAGTTATGTCTCTGTATACTGAGGAAGTCAGTAGATGAAAATTAGAATTGTCTTCAGGAATGAGTGAGGCATGTTTAAGTTATGTTTCAAAGAGTATCATGCTATAGGTTGAAACTATTGGAGAGGTTACAGGAGAATGAAGATAACAGTGACATTTTTGGGAAGGGATTTCTGAGGGAAGAAACCTAGCTCAGATAGGGATGAGGGTAGAGTAGAAGAGAGGTGAGTGGTGGAGTCTCTCACTGCATGGAAAAACAGCTAACTTTGCAGTTACATTAGTATTCTATTACTGGGTAAGGAATTACCACAAATTCGGAAGCTTAAAACAACCTTAATTTATTATCTCATAGTTTTTATGGGTCAACAATCCGAGTGTAGTTTAGCTGAACCCTCTGCTCAGGGTTTCACAGATGTGTAATTAAGGGATCAGATGGCACAAGTTCAAATCTGGAACTCAGCATCATCTTAGGAAGTCCATGGCTGTTGGAAGAATTTGGTTCCTTGTAGTTGTAGGACCGAGGTCCCCTTTCTTACAGGTTGGTGGCTGGAGGTCACTCTCAGCTATTAGAGGTCCCTGCAGTTCCTTGCTAAATGCCCATCTCACAAAATTACAGCTTTCTTTTCCAAAGCCATTACGATACTCTCTCTCGCTTCCCTCTGCTCAAAGCAAGTGTTACACAGTTTAATTTAATCAAAGGAAGGACTACCCCATCACCCTTGCCATATTCTATTGGTTAGAAGCAAGTCATAGGTTCTTCCTGCCCTGAAGAAGCAGAGATTATACAAGAGCGCGATTCCTCATTTGGGGTCATCTTATTTTTCTGCCTACCACAGTAGTGATGAGATTACATTTTCCCAGACTTGGCAATGTCAACAAAACAGGATGTAGGGCACAGGGTGTATATTTATTTTGCATTCAGAGAGGTTGTGTATGCTTCTCTAAAATTTGAAGAGGTACAGAATGATCGTTTTCTAACTTAGAGGTACATAAACATGATAAGTGTGTTCTAGTTGAGGCAAGAAAACTAGAGGGCTTGCTTAAGGATATAAAGTAGACAGCGTACTATAAAAATCATTGTCAGCAAAGGCCTTGGTATTTAGAGACCTGGGGATGAAGTAGCCAGAGACAAACATTTTTCTGGGTAGGATATGTTTAATTTTTTCTACAGTGTTTAGGTGGACAACTCTGAGACAGAACTTTAACTCAAATTACAGTCTCCTTGTCTGTGGCCTCCATCACTAAACCATACCCCGACTCCCTCCTGTCTCTGTTGCTCTCCAGAGACCTACTCTGAGTGCTTATTGCCCTTTTGAAAATAGGAATCTCTACCCTAGACCATACACTACTAGAAAAATTTGGGAAAGTTATTGACTAGGACTTAATTGGCCCTCTAGGCGAGTATTATTTTTATTTAATTTTTGAGTTAAAATTGACATATATCATATTTTCAGGTATATAACATAATGATTTGATATTTGTATATATTGTGAAATCACTACAATAAGTCTAGTTAATATCCATCACCACACTTACATTTTTTTTCTTGTGATGAGAACATCTAGTATCTACTCTCTTAGCAACTTTCAAATATCCAGTACAGTACAGTATTATTAATTATGGTCACCATGCTGTACATTAGATCCCATGGCTTACTTACTCTATAACTGGGAGTTTGTACCTTTTGACCACCCTTATCCATTTCACCCACCCCCTGCCTCTGGCAACCACCAATCTGTACTCCCTATCTGAGTTTTCTGGGGTTTGTTTGTTTATAGGTTCCACATATAAGGGAGATCATACAGTATTTGTCTTTCTCTGTCTGACTTACTTCACTTAGCATAATGTCCTCAAGTTCCATCCATGTTGTTGCAAATGACAAGATTTCCTCCTTTTTATGGCTGAGTAATATTTCATTTTATGTATATAACATAGTTTATTTATCCATTCACTCATCAATGGGCACTTAGGTTGTTTCCATGTCTTAGCTATTGTTAAATAATGCTGTTATAAACATGGGGGTGCAGATACGTTTTCAGGTTAGTGTTTTAATTTTTTTTTTTGATAAATACCCAGAAGTGGGATTGCTGGATCATGTGGTAGTTGTGGTTTTAATTTTTTGAGGAACCTCCATACTGTTTTCCATCATGGCTGCACCAATTTAAATTTCTACCAACAGTGCACAAGGGTTCCCTCTACTCCACATCCTCACCAACACTTGATAGTTTTTGTCTTTTTGATAATAGCCATTCTAACAGATGTGAAGTGATACCTCACTGTGGTTTTGATTTGCACTTCCCTGATTATGATGTTGAACACCTTTTCATGTACCTGTTGGGTATCTGTATGTCTTCTTTGGAAAAATGACTATTCCGATCCTCTACACATTTTTAATCGATTTGTTTGTTTTTCACTATTGATGTATGAGTTCTTAATGTATTTTGAATATTAACCCCTTATCAGATATTATACCCTTATTAAAAAATTTCATATAGTCAGAAAGGGTTTAATACTGCCAACTTTATAATACTCAAACAATACATTTCCATGTGACTTTCAGGGTTTTGAATTTGTTATTCCTCCCTAAATGGGTACAAGCTACAGTTCTATGTCACTGAATTACCATAGAGAGACCCCACACCTGTTTCATTCCAGTCAGAAATATTTTTCCCTATAATTAGAAGTTATGATAAAGATTCATGACCTGTTGGAATACTTCTTTTGTGTGAATTTTATTATAAGGAAAAAATAGGAAATACTGGAAGTCCGTATTGCCATATTTAGATATGTGTATATGTAAGAAGGCACATGTTATATACATGAATATAGATGTATGTGTGTGCATTTAAATGTACATATATTTGGTTTTAATCAAAAGGTTTATGTAATGTCTGTCCAGTGGATGTTCATAACAGTCATCCTGGAACAAAGATATATTTAGAAAGAATGCATCAAAGAATATTTTAATAATATGTTCTCCTCTCGAAAAGAAGCCTGTAGATGTGAATGAAGAAAATTTAGTGTAATGACTTTATGTTGAGTTTATAATCAATAGAAGAAATGTTTCCTTGAAGGATTTACTGTTGGCTGCCACAAAAGATTAAAGCAGATTACATTAAATTGTTAAAAAATAAAACCGGGAAAACCAAGTCACTTTTAATATTTGCAGATTCGTGCCCATGGATAATGGCATGGATTATTAAACAAATTTGTTGTGATCTATCAATTAGAAGTAGGTAAAAACCCACTGTGAAAATTTATAGCTAAATAAGCAAACCAGCATGAACTTTAAACTCTTTGCAGCAAGTCTATTTAAAAAACTCAGGGTACAAGTATGTTCGTTTTTGGCCTTTCAGGATTAAAAGGGGTTGTCCCTAATGTACGTTAAGAAAAGTTTGGAAACTTGAAAACGCATCTTTTAGTGTGTTACTTCAGTTGTACACACGTTTTGGTTTTCTTTTCCTTTCTGGAATAGTACTATATATCTTTTTTGTAATAAGGTTAAAATTTATAGATGGCAAAAGAGTTGGAGGACTATGATAGTACAGTTCCTACTTAGTTTCCAGTAGTTGAATATGTATATGAATATGTGAAGTGTTTCTATAAATTTTATTTTGCCAAAAACTTAGGATCCAGGACTGGTAAATAGAATTTTAATTAATTCGTGAGCATTATTCCTTAGGCCTCTAACCTAATTGATATATTTTTCTTGATTTTAAGCTATTAAGAGATGCATTATTTTCATTTATCTTTTAATTATCTATATTCTAAGCTGTCTTAGTGTGTAACAGTTGTTATCGTCTTAGAGTAAGTGTTATAAACTTTAAGTAAGTCATGTTGCTATAAGGAATGTGAATGAAAATTTTGAATTTCTTGGGATTTCATTACCATATCTTACTCATGGTAAGATCATATTTATCATCTGCATTTTCCTCCTCTATTTTTGTCATTATATTTAAATCTTTAGTACGCACACTTATCTCAAAAGAGAAATTGCGGGCTTCCCTGGTGGCGCAGTGGTTGAGAGTCCGTCTGCCGATGCAGGGGACGCAGGTTCGTGCCCCGGTCCGGGAAGATCCTACATGCTGCGGAGCGGCTGGGCCCGTGAGCCATGGCCGCTGAGCCTGCGCGTCCAGAGCCTGTGCTCCGCAGTGGGAGAGGCCACAACAGTGAGAGGCCCACGTACCGCAAAAAAAAAAAGAGAAATTGCCTGAGTGTCTAGTACTTGAATTCTATAGCTCATCATCTAGCCCTTAATTATTTACTAATTACATTATTATCCAGTTGATTCATATTCTACATTATCTTAACACAGGAGGATTTTAAGTACTTTAAGGAATGGGCCAGATCCTGTCTTTCTTTTAAAGTGTCCTATCTATACTGACTAGCCTCTGTGCTACCCATTTTTACTTGAGCAATACCATTTGATTCTCACCATCATTATGTATAGATGAGAAACCGAGTTAGTAGCAGAGATAGTATTAAAATGAAGATTTGTTTGCTGTTGGTTTGTACCTTGGTAGACCAAGAGATGGTGAGTTATTGTCTTACCTACTTGCACCAACATTCCCAGGCAGAGGCTTGCCAGAATAGGCTAACATATTACAGTAGGGTTTTGGAAGTAAAATTAGGATAATCCTGTCACTTTTCATACTTAAAGCTTTGCATCCTTAGATAATGACATGGGTAAACAAGCTTGAGGTGCTCAACCAGTGCATAATAGTTAGAAAGAAATATCATTTCCAAAATCATGGCTGAATAGACCAACAAACCTGAATCATAATATCTTTGAATATAAGTGCACCCAGGTGTGGCTCTGAGATTAGACATCCCAACTAGTTTTTGAGGTAAAGATGCTAAGGCACATCCTGCAATAAATAATTTCTAGAAGTCTAGATGGACAGTAGAACCATTTCCAGAATGGAGAGTAAAACGTGTTAGGAAGAGGGAACCAGATAGAGCTTTATAAAAGAGTAGAAGGGGAGCATCCTTTCGGACAGGTAAAGCATGATGGTGGGGAATTTAGGAATCTGCTAGTAGTAACTGATATCAGGACATCAAACTCAGTCATGGTATTCAAATCTCTGTTTAAGGAGAAGTTCCAAGGCAAAGCCACAGGTTTATATGAACCAGAGTATCAGGTAAACTTGCAAGACCACAGGGAAATGAGTCAAGTGTTCTATTATAGGAGTCAAAATTCAAGGCAAAGACGTGACTTCCTGTACCTCTTCTGCCCATCCCCCCCACCATATACTGGATCAGATTTGATTTTCTCACATATTATGTCTATGACATGATTTTGGTGTATGCCATGTTGTGATAAGACATATGTTAATATTTACAAAGGTTCTCAGAGAAGTCATTATTTTCCCTTACTTTTTAGTTAAAGAAATAGGCACTCAGATATTAAATAATCCAAGGTCTCAAAGCTAGTCAGTTTCAAAAGTAAGATTATAACTTAGATTTTTCTGTTTCTCTAACACTACAGCCATTCTACTTTTTTAAACATTTTATGTCTGACATTACTTAACATGAGGAGTCTTTCCACAAGTCATTTATAAACAAATCTACATTTGTGGATATCTCTCATTCCTTTTATGATGTATGTAGGTGATGTATCTCTCATTGTGTGTAGGTGATGTAATAGGTGATGCATCTCTCATTCCTTTTATATTGAGAAAACTTCCTTTAGTTTCAAGGGACATTTTACAGCTTTATCCCCGTTTTCTGGTGAAGGACTTTATGTGAGACCACATGTCTCTTACTGTGTGAAATTAAAATGGGCATGCATGCTATTCTTATAGGCTTTCATTGACATTGAGATGAATATTATGAGTAATATGTGTTTTATTGGGAATTTTCTATTCAGGATTGCACAGAGTAACTTTGGACACAGATGATTTACTTATTAACATAAATTACTTTGACTTCATAAAATTAAAATGCACTGCTGTCTATGTGGAAAGTGATGCTTAAAGATGTATTCTTTCAGTTTGCAGATAACATATTCTTTTTGATTCTGAGTCTAAAACTTTCGTTTCTAAAGAATACATTACGGTACTTTATTTTTAGGGCCTATGCTTAGAGAATATTAATGAATGTTTGCCCTCTTATAGTTTAAATATTTTTAATGCCTTATTTAAAAACAAGACATATGTCTAAAATTATCACTATATATAATGCATTATAATAATGATTCAGACAATACTTTTCAAGCTATGTGAGCAGCAATATAATCTCCTATAGTTCAGTTCAAAATAAAGTATGCATCTAATGAAATATATTCATATACGGATATAGTGAATTGGGGTGTGGGATTTGGTACCCAACATCAAAAGCTGCAGTGATTGGTAACCTAGTAATTTTCTGTGCACTGTAAGGGTAAATTTTAGATAAATGGGTGATGTATCTGTGTGGGTTTCAATTAAAGTGATGTCTTCCACTTGTAAGGTAAAACGGTATGCGTTTTCACAAGGGCATATGGTAACTTAAACAGCTGGGTTTTTCTATTAAGGGGTGGGGGCAATATTTACCCTACTCAGGAAGTACCAGCAAAGTTTCGACTGAGCGGTAATTTAAGAAGACTATGCCTCCATCACTTCTGCCTTGCTTCAAGCCCATGACCGGGAAGTAGAGGATGTATTATTTATAAAAGGGCGGCTAATCCCCAAAGTTTAAAAACTACTGTGAAGTAAGACAGAGAAAGGCAAATATCATATGATATCGCTTATATGTGGAATCTAAAAAAAAAAAGGGTACAAATGAACTTAATACAAAACAGAAGTAACTTACGGTTACCAAGGGGGAAAGCAGGGGGGATAAACTGGGGGATTAGGATTGACATATACACACTACTATATATAAAATAGATAACTAATAAGAACCTATATAGCACAGTGAACGCTACTCAATACTCCATAGTGACCTATATGGGAATAGAATCTAAAAAAGAGTGGAGATATATATATATATATATATATATATAACTGATTCACTTTGCTGTACTGCAGAAACTAACACAACATTGTAAATCAACTCTACTCCAATAAAAATTAATTTAAAAAAAGCTACTGACCTATAGGACCCTTTAAGCTTAATCTACTTACTAGTAATGAAAATGTACAATGTAGAGTATATTAAGCTATGTATGTAGTGCTTTATTAAAATGCTTAAATTAACAAATGATATACTTTAACTTTCTCTTAGTAATTCTCATAAAAGTTCATGATGTTAGAAAAGTAGTTGAGGCCACAGTGAGCCCAAAATTGAAAGCTAAGTACACTGGAGTTTTTCCTTTAGATAGTGCAGTATATGTACATGGTAAATGGAAGGTTGTTTACCATTTTATTTTTCGTTTCTTTCTTAAGATTAGGGAGTACTGAGGCCAGGGAGTTTAGTTCATTCAGACGGAAAAGCTTACACACGTGGAATGGGTTAATTTGTTATTAAGATACAGTTCATAAGGCTTCCCTGGTGGCGCAGTGGTTGAGAGTCCGCCTGCCGATGCAGGGGACATGGGTTCGTGCCCCGGTCCGGGAGGATTGCACATGCTGCAGAGCGGCTGGGCCCGTGAGCCATGGCTGCTGGGCCTGCGCGTCCGGAGCCTGTGCTCCACAATGGGAGAGGCCACAGCAGTGAGAGGCCCGCGTACTGCAAAAAAAAAAAAAAAAAAAAGATACAGTTCATAAAGATAATGAATTGTGTAAGCAGTATATCAAAAATCAAGTCTGACAATTATTTTGGGCTTCTTCTAATTGTGAGAAAGAGGCCTAAAACGTGGAGCATAGAGCCAAAACACTGGAATTTTACAGATATATTTAGATTCTCTTAGTATAATGGGACAAAAGTTTTTTGTAAAAGATACTTCCCACAAATCCATTTAGCTCATATTTCAGTTTAGAACAAAATGTTGAGAATAGAAAAACCTAAGTGGGGCACCAAACCAACAGTGAAGTGATTAAGAAGGGGCTGTGTGCTTCTTTTAGTCTTCTCAGGTTTTTCTGTTTTGGTTGTTTTTCTGTACTCAGCACTCAGTTGCAGTCTAATGAAGAATTCCTACACACTCCTGTATTAATCTTTTCTGTAGGTTATGACGTGTAATAAGCAACTCCAAAATCTCAGCCTGTAACAACAGATATTTATCCCTCTCCTGTTACATGCTTGTTGCTCAACTTATTTCACACTGTAGGCTGGGATCAAGTTGGCTTCGCATGTGGTTTCATTCCAGGCTCTAGACTGAAGGGCGAGCTGCAATTTGGAATTTTCTCATTTCATGTAGAGGACCGAGGGGAAGAAGAAGATAGGTGGAAGTTTGTAATGCCTCTAAACATTTCTGTTTTGGATGTTTCAGACATTGTGTTCGCTTATGATCCATTGGCCAAAATAAGTCATGTTGGCTAAAAAAAAAGGCCAATTTTAACTCCACCTACATGGGAGGAGAAGGTGAATAATTAACAAAAATAATGATCTATACCATATCCTTGTGGTTTCCAGAGTTGGTTGGTTTCTGTTTACTATGGTGGTTCTTAAAATTTGCCATGCATTGATTTCTTCCTTGACCTATCCTCATTTGAGTGGTAATAATCATAATAAATTAAGTATGCAAAAATGATCAATAAGAAAAATGTAAACATTGATAATAAAATCATTCACTTACATGGACCTAAACCTCACATACCATCTCTTTTCCAGGTGTGCAGAACCAGTAGGTAAACAAATAGATAGCCTGGGCTGCCCAAAGTATATGCCACCAAGCTTATTTCCTACACATAGTGGATTTTATTCATAAGGGAACACCTACACAGCCTCTGCTGAGAACCTGTCTATCCTTACTTTACATATATTTTAGCAATTTATTTCCCCTGCCTAAATCTTATAATAAGTACATTGAAAACCATGACAGTGATGCCGATATGAATTGACAGCTGATAGTCTGAAATGAGGGAGAAGAGTTGTGATAGCTTACATTATTGGTCCTAATGTTTCACCCTTTCTTACTTCATACAATTTTCATGTAACTTTATTGTTCCTCCCTGAAGCAGATTATATTTTTTTGCACTTGGCCATGTGACTTGTATTAGAAATAGAATGAAGCAGTTTTGAAAGTGTGTCAGTTCCAATCCTAGGCTTTAATATACCTTACGTGTTACTGTTTGCTCCCTCGTGCCTCTTTCATCAATGTGAAAAGAATTTGCCTCTTATAACCCGTTAGTCTAAGGAGGATTAAAGACACATGGAGCACAGCTGACTTTTGTAATCGGCCAAGATCAGCCCACTCAGCTCACCCACATATGGTGATTATTTTATGCCACTAAGTATTGGGGTATACTTCTATTTTTACATTTTTAGCAATAATTAATAGTCTTAAGAATGTGACAATTGTAAAAAAAAAAAAAATACTCTTCTAGACTAGAATTCCCCAGTGTTTTATAAAAGGATAATAGCTATTTGATAAAAAGGGGTATCTGAGATCAAATGTTAGAGAAGTTATAGGTTAAATAAAATTACATATTATTGGCTATTGAGAGACTTTAATAGGCTCTGTTAATGTCCAAGACTTGGACAGAGTTATCTTCATTTTTCAAATTGATTTGGCAATGGAAAACTAACATACGGAAATGACTAGTAACACTTCTCTAAACACAATTTAAGAAATAAGGGTTATTCTTAGGTCATTTAGCAGAGTAATCAATAATCTCATTGCCCTTGAAACCTTCACTGTTGGATCCCTGCACAGCAGGCACTATTCATGCTGGAAATAATGCTGTGTCATTGAGAAAAATTAAGAAAACTCAAGCCTCAAATTTTATAGTAATGTGAGTTTTTATATACACTTTTTTCATCATCCCATTAGTGACAAACCCATGGATCCAGGTGAAAATAGGACATGATGAGATGTGTTTCACACAAAACTGGGAATGAAAGGGAAACTGTAGAATATTTGCTAAGATACATGCTGTTGCTATCACTGAATACCTACTGTTGTCTACAACCATGAGCTCTGCAGCTACATGTGTCAGGCGCATTTTACACACTTCCCAGGAGCTACAGCATCTTGGTTTGGATAAAAACTGATGTAATTAATAAAGTCTAAAAGTATTCCAGAATAATTTTACATAAAACTATTTAGCAACTCATATTTTCCAATAAATCATAGAGTTTTCAACAACGATATACTTATCAATAGATTTAGTGTTTGGAATCAGATTATTGGGGAAAGTAATTAGTAATCACTTTATTCTAAGACTAAAAGTTCTTTATTGCCATTTCTTTAAGTACCTAAAATACATTTTGAGCAGATGCTCAAGGGCTAATAACGAATTGCTTCCATTTCTGTCTTTTTAACTATTGCAAAGGTAAGAATACCAAGATTATTACAATAAGAAAAATTAATTTTATAACAATGGGAATGCATAAATATGTGGACAACTGAAATTTATTCTATGTTAGAAACTGATTTACACAAAAGTGCTAGGTGATGAGTATATTACAATCAGATTTTATTCCAATTTGAAAAGGTAAATATCATATATATCTATCCTTTGAGTCATTAGAGCTCATGACATAGCCATATAACTTCAATCATTTTTACCTCCTTGTGCTAATACTGAAAACAATTTTCTAATCATTACTTAAAATCAGTGTTTTATATATTTAGTACTAGATGACATATTTTAGAAATTCTTAACGTTACATGAATTACCAGCTTGATTTAAAAATATGTAGAATTACGTTTCTCTTTGTTTACTTTGGTTAAACTTTGTTGTATTGGTAATTAATATAGTTATCTCCATTCACGTGAGTTTACTCAGATGATGGAAGATGTTGTGGCCAGCCTGTGGTATCCATGGATACCAGACAGATGAGGGATTCTAAGCTGAGTAACTTTAGAATTGAAAGTCAACATATCTTATCCAAACCATCATCACTGAAGTGTCTGTATAGACATACCAATGTTAACTTAGCAGATTTAGCCTGAAGTGGAGGCAATAAAGTTCAAAAACTAATTTAACTGAATAAAATGCTTTCTAAGAAGTTGGTACTTTCTCACTTCTGGACAAGTAATTTCATAACAACCTGGAGAAAGGAAATTAGATTTGTCATTATACATATATTTGACAGGATTGCATTGCCAATCTGTCTTATAAAGTGCAATCTTGAAATAAAAGTTTAGTTCTAAAAATTGCAAGATGATGTAAAGAAATTTTCTACTTAAAGAGACAGATATATATAACTTAATCCTCACAATAACATATGAGATAGCCTAGTGCCTCCGATGGTTATAAAATACCATTGCTGTATTTGCTTTCCTTTCCTTTCCTTGCATGCTTTGGTAAATAAACAAATTTCCAAACCCCCCCAAAAATTCTAATTATTATTTAAACCATAAAACTGTGTGTATATACACATATATATTTGTATGTAAATCTCTATTATAACAAATAAATATCTCCTAGAAATACAGTGCTTGTCTGAGTCTTGAAGCAGGAAGAATTTGACTTAGTGAAATACTCTCCTTGCGCTTTTGAACCTAATTTTCAGAACTCTGTTGTGGTATTTGGGGCAAAAACAAGTATCTAGGGAAGGCATTTACATTTTCTCACACACAGCAATCAAGTAAGAATGAGGCTGAAAATTAATGAAAGGCAGGTATAGGCTGAAGATAAGTTGGGAATATTTAAATTAAAATATATAATAGCCTATACATAAGGCACCTTAAGATTTCTCACGCTGGCTTAATCACCTCTGAGAATTATTATGGTATTTTGTCCCAATTGTCTACATTTTTTTTCCATTTAGCTGCAATTTGTAATGACAAAAGCAAGTTAGTTTTTCTCCTATTATGGAGGCCAAAATATTGCTTCATGGGATCATTATGCATAATAGCCCAGCACTGGAAACAGCCAAAATATCTATTAGCAGTAGAATAGATATGTAAATAGTGCTGTATCCACAGAGTGGAATACTGTACAACAATGAAAGTAAATGGACTACAGCTATATGTACTGACATGGATGAACTTTACAAACAGCACAGACAACAATAATCTAGCCACAGCAAAGTATAGCCTGTGTGATTCAATTTACATAAATTTTAAACAAGGCATCTATGGTTTTTCATTATGATAAAATATATATAACAAAATTTATCAATTTAATTATTAAGTGTACACTTCTGTGGCATTAAGTTGTGCAACAATCACTACTATCCATTTTCAGAACTTTTTGTCATCCCAAACAGAAGCTCGGTACCCAGTGAACAATAAATCCCCATAACCCCATAACCCATCCACTCAGCCCCTAGTAACTTCTATTCTACTTCGTCTATATGAATTTACCTATTCTAGGTGACTCATATAAGTGGAACCATATAATATTTGATGTTTTATGTCTGGCTTATTTCACTTAGCATGATGTTTTCAGGATTTATCCATGTTATAGAACGTATCAGAACTTCATTCTTTTTTTATTGAAGTATAGTTGATTTACAATGTCGTGTTAGTTTCAGGTGTACATGACAGTGATTCAGTTATATGTGTTTGTGTATATATATATGTGATTCAGTCAAATGTGTATATGTGTGTATATATATTTTTTTTCAGATTCTTTTTCCTTGTAGGTTATTATAAATTATTGAGTATAGTTTCCTGTGCTATACAGTAGGCCCTTGTTGGTTATCTTTTTTATATATAGTAGTGTGTATATGTTAATCCCAATCTCCTAATTTATCCTTCCCCCCAACCCCCTTTCCCCTTTGGTAACTTTAAATTCAATTTCTTCATTCATTTTATGGCTGCATAATATTTCATTGTGTGTAAATATATGTACATATAATCATTTTATTTACAAAATTGCAAGCTGATAGTGTAAGCCCTCCAACTTTGTTTCTGTGGAGGAATGGGAGCCTGGAGCTTACTAGTCCACCATTCTGCTGTCAGTCTTCAAGGCGAACACAGTTTTAAATATCAGCCTCCTGGCTACCATTGCAGAGGAGGATGGTTGTTGAGTTTGACATGCCATATACCACTAGGAGTTCTCTTCTGCTGGTAACTGGCTGCTTTTCTTGCCCTAAGTGATGTTTACGAAGGTGACGTTTACAAAGGTGATCTGTCACCTTCGTATTAAATCATAGAGTTGCACACATTTGTGCAATTTTTTATTTACTTCAATAAAACGTAAAATAAAATTACGCAGCAATAAAAAGGAACAAACTGATGCTTACAGTAACATAAATCTCAAAAGCATTATGTTAGTGAAAGGATCTAGATATAAAAAAGTTCTATACTGTATGATTAAATTTCTGTAACATTCTGGAGAAGACAAACGTAAAGGAACAGAAACCAGATTGGTGGTTTCTAAGAGCTAGAAGTAGGGCTGAATAATTAGCACTGAGGGATACAAGAGAACATTTTGGGGTGATGAAAAGAGTCTATATTTTGAATTATATAGAGATTATGGGACTGAATATATTTTGTTGAAACTTGAACTGTACACCTAAAAAGCATGAATTTTATTGTAAAATACACTCTAATAAGCATTGTGTTGAGAATAAAAATGTAAGTAACCTAGCCAAAGCTCCCTTTCCATCAGGACAATTAGGAGACAGTATGAAGAGAATAATGATGTTAGATGTGTGACTTTCAAGTAAGATTCTATTAGCTAGTGATATATTTCCCTTTTCAAAATGCTGTACAGGATACTTGACACCTCCATTGTGCTCAGAGATGGACCAATGTGACAGAAATCCTGGTAAATTATTGTGCATTTCAGTTAGCGTGAATACTGTCTTTTCTACATGCTGGAGTTACCTGTTAATAGGTAATCTCTAGAAATCTGAATTCTTATTTAAGCAGCCTTACTTACTGTATCAGTTACTGTTTGCTGTGTAAAGAACCACCCTGACATTTAGTGGTTTAGAATAAATGGCAAGCACTTACTGCTTCTTGACGTTATGTTAGTTGGCTGTGTGATTATTTACCTATGGCCTGTCTCAGTTGGGGCTGAATGATCTATGATAGCTTGACTCTGATGTCATCTGGGATAATGGTCTTATCCCCCAGCACTGTGGCCTGGACTCGTTCACATGGTGGTCTCAGAGTTCCCATCAGTGACTTAGGGCAATACTAAATGTGGAAGAACTCTTCAAAGCAACTGGGTGTGTCATGTTTGTTATTGTCTTGTTGACCAAAGCAAATCACATGGTGAAGCCCAGAACCAAAGGGTGGAGAAATTCCATCGCTTGATTGGAAGAGTGGCAAACTCGCATTGCTAAAAGATGTACCTTAAGTGATGGGAGGAATTATAAATGGTATTTTTTTGCAGTTTTATTGGTGTATAATTTATAACCATGAAGTTAATGTCTTTTGAGTGTGTAGTTCAATGAATTATTATAACTATAAAGACATGATTCAACTACCACAATGATTTAAAAAATTTTATCACCCTCCAAATTTCCGTCAGTCTCCACTCCGAGCCACAGCTAATAGCTGATTATCTTTCTGTCACTACTGATTTTCTGTTTTTAGAATATAATTTAAAGGAAATCATATAGTATGTCATGTTCTGTATCTGGTTTCTTTCATTTAACATGTTTTTGAGATTTATTCCATAATTATTCCATTATATTGATACACTTTTATCCATTTATAAGCTGAGAGACATTTGGGATATTTCATATTTTGGGCTATTATAATAATACTTCTGTAAATACTATCATGTAGGATGTTTTTGTGGACATATGTATTCCCTTACCTTGATACATACTTTAAAGCTGAATTTCTAGATCTTATTTTAACTATGTTTAATATTATTTCCATAAGGTCAGTACTACTGTCTGATCTCATTCCTGATTGTAGCATCTTGGATCTATTTTTTTGTTCAGGATAGCTAAAGTTTTGTTAATTTTGTTCTTTTCAAAGAACCAACTATTGGCTTTGTTAATAATCTCTATTATCTTTTAATCTGTTTTATTCATATGTTCTCTAATCATTATTATCTCCTTCTTGTTGCTTTGGGTTTAGTTCGTCTTCTAGTTTCTTAAGGTGGAAAGTTCAGTGTTGATTTGGAATCTTTCTTTTAAATATAAGCACTTGTAGCTATGATTTTCCCCTTGAGCACTGCTTTAGCTACATGCTAAAAGTTGTGATATGATCTGTGTTGGATTTCATTGTCAAAGTATTTTCTAATTTCCTTTGTGATTCATTTTTTGGCCCATTAGTATTTAGGATTGGGTTGTTTGAATTTCTTCATATATTTCCTTTTGGTATTGATTTCTAACTTCCTTCCATTGTGATCATAGAACATACTTTATATGATTTCATTTTTTTTAAATTTTTGACACTTGTTTTACAACCTAACATATGGTCTATTTTAGAGAATGTTCCAGGTGCACTTAAGTATGTATATTCTCCTCACTTAGAGTTGAGTGATCTATGGCTGTCTATTATGAGTTGTTGCTATACAGTGTTCAAGTCTTCTGTTTCTGTGATGATCTTCTGTCTAGTTGTTCTATACATTGTTTAATGCGGAGTATTTAAGTGTTCAACAACCTTAGTTGAGCTATTTCTCTTTTCAGTTCCATCAGTTTCTGCTTCATAATATTCAGGGCTCTATTGTTAAGTGCATAAGGGTTATTATACCTTCTTGATAAATTATTACTCTCTTCATTACTCACTGGCTCTAGTAAAAGTTTCTGCCTTAAAGTCTCTTCTTTCTTATATTTGTATAGCCATTACAGTTCTCTGATTTACTAAGTATTACTCAGCATAGAATATGATTTTCTATATATTTACTTTAAAACTGTATATGTATATCTAAAGTGAGTCTTTTGTAGACAGCATTTGGTTTCATCATTTTTAAATCAGTTTTGCCTATTTTAAGGTTGCTTTTAGTTAATTTTATCCATATATATTTAATGAAATTACATTTCATTAAAGGAGGATTTGTCAAATATGTCAGTGTCAAATAGCATTTGTGCTATTTGTTTTCTATGTCTTGTATCTTTTTGTTCCTCATTCCCACCATTATTGCCTTCTTTTGTTATAGATATAATGTAGTATACCACTTTGATTCCCTTCGTGTTTCTTTTACTATAATTTTTAAACTGATTTCCTTAGCAGTTGCCCAGGTGATGCCAATCATCTTATTAGTTAGTAATAATCTAGTTTGCATTAATACCAGCCCATTTTCAATAGCATAGCAAACTTCACTCTGGTGTAACTCTGTCCCCCCACCTTATGTTGTTCTTGGCAGAAATTACATTTTTATACATTGTAAACATTTTATACATTGTATGCATTGCTTTACACATTGTTGATATATTTATAATTATTTTATATACTGTATTTTAAATAATGTAAGAGTAAAAGAAGAGTTACAGTCAAAAGTACATTAACACTGACTTTTGCAATCTCATACGTGGGCACCGTCATTGATGTTCTTTCTTCATGTTGATTCAAGTTACTGCCCATTGTCCTTTCATTTCAGCCAGATGCATTTCCTTTAGCATTTCGTGCAGGGTAGCACTGCTAGCAATAAACTCTGTTTTTGTTTATTTTTGGATGTCTTAATTCTCCTTTTTCTTTTATCTATTGAATAAATCTGACTTGGAACATTGTGTAAGTTTAATGTGTTACTTTGATTTATTTATATATTATTACCAATGTGGTAATATTTATCACATAACAGTTATAGGACAGTATTGTCTATATTCATTGTATTGTGCATTAGACCTATATGGCTTCTTTACTACTTGTTAGAAGTTTCTGTTCTTAAACACCATCACTCTTACCCATCTCATCCCCCGGCAACCACCATTTTACTTTTTTTTTTTTTTTTTTTTTTAACAGGTTTAACCTTTTTAGATTCCACATGTTAGTGGTATTATACAGTACTTGTCTCTTCTGTCTGACTTCTCTCGGCATAATGTGCTTAAGGCTCATCCATGTTGCCACAAATGAGAGAATATCCTTCTTTCTGGTGGCTGAATAATATTCCATTGTGTATATGTACATCTTTTTTATCCATTCATTCCATTGATGGGCACTTGGGTTATTTCCCTATCTTGGCTATCTCCTTCATTTTCAAAATAAAGTTTTTATGGATATAAAATTCTTGAAGGACAGGATTTTTCTTTCAGCACTTGGAATATGTCATCCTATTGCCTTTGAAATTTCATGGTTTCTGATAGAAGTAGACTATTAATTTTATTGAGAATCCCTAGTACATGATGAGTCACTTCCCTCTTGCTGCTTTTATGACTCTCTTTTCTTGACTTTTCAGAGTTGTTTTCTAATGTATTTCAGTGTGAATGTCACTGAGCATAGTCACTTTGGGTTTCGTCAAGCTTCTTGGATGTGTTCATTAATGATTTTCTTCTAACGTGGGAGATTACTGCCATTATTTCTTCACATATTCTTTCTGACTCTTTATCTCTCTCCCCTCTTCTTCTGAGACCCCCCATTATATGTATGTTGTTATATTTGGTGGTGCCTCACAGGTTTCTTAGGCTCTGTTCATTTTCGTTCATTCTTTTCTTTCTGTTGTTCAAATTGGATCATTTCAAATGATCTTTCTTTACATTCACGGATGCTTTCTTCTGCTTACTAAAATCAGATTTTGAGCTCCTCTAGTGAATTTTTTAATTCAATTACTATATTTTTCAACTCCAAAATGTGATTCCCTTTTTATAATTTCTATTTATTATTTTCTCAGTTTGCTGAGATGACATTCTCATGCTTCCTTTGTTTCTTTAGTTTCCTTTAGCTCACTGAACACATTTAAGAAAGCTGTTCAAAGTTTTTGTCTATAAAGTCCAGCATTTGGACTTTCTCACTCACATCTTACGTTGATTTATTTCTTTTCCTGTGTTTTATGGCTATACTACTTGTTCTTTGAATGCCTCATAATTTTTGTTAAAAACAGGACCTTTTATTATAATGTAGCAACTTTGCAAATCAAATTCTCTATTCTCCCTAGGATTTGTTGTTGTTGCTGCTTATTTTCATTGCTGTTTTAGTGACTTTTTGAAACAATTCTGTAAAGTCTATATTCTTTATCATTTGTGGCCCCTGAGGTCTCTGTTCTCTTAGCTTAGTGATCAGCTCATGTTTGGACAGAGATTTCCTTCAACATCAGATCCACTTGCAGAGGGTCTCTGTGTGTATATTGGAGCATGCTTTCAACACTTAGCCCAGGCAGTTTGCAGTCCTGCTTTAGCCTTAATTTCTGGCTTCTGTAGATCTTCAAGGTCAGCAGTAGGTTAGAGCTATGGCCTTCTCAGGTCCTTCATGAGTGCACACACACATCTGAGCATGTACATGGACTTCTAGATTTCCAGGAATTGACTAGAGGTTTTCAAGTCCTTATAGAATTGTTGTCCCCTAGCCCTTCCTACCCAGATTTTTGTTTCATCTATTGTTTGCTCCAACTTTATCTTAGGTTGATGCTAAGATATTAGACTAAATATTTTTGACCAATGACTCTTGGGATATGTAACATTAATACTAGGCTAGTTCAGAGTTAATAAAATAAAGCCAAGCCAAGCCTTTGAGCTGGTCTTCTAAAGAGCTACCAGCCAGGTCACAATAGACCATTAGGTCCAGGTATTTGCATATGAGGTCTGTTTTCTGCTGTCTTCGGTGCCAGGTTGTGCACCAAGTCTACTGCCAAGCTGGGAAGTGTGTGATGGAACTAGGGTAAGTTAAAACACCACAAAATTTGTTGTTCTTAGCAAAAATCAGTCCCCGTGTTTGGAATAAGCATTCCCCTAGTTACTGAAATAGTATAGTTAATTTCCAGAGTTGGAAAAAGCTGAGTCTGACAGTTAATGTGTAGGTTTTTTTTTTTTCTTTCTTTTATGGGGAAGCAGGGGGTAGGCTTTTTGTTTCCTTCCTCTGCGATTTTCACTAATGCTCCCTTTCAATTTTAGTGATGATGTCTTTTGACAAGCAAAAGTATCTAATTTTGACCAAGTCCAGTCTGTCATTTTTTAATTGTCTGAGTTTTCATTGTCTTATATCTAAGGAATCTTTGCCTAGCTGTTGGTCATACACATTTTCTCATATTTTTATTTTTTTCAAATTTATGGTTCGTGATTCTTTTGAATTAAGTTTTGCTTTTGGTCTAAGGAAAGAGTCAACATTAATTTTTTTCCGCATGGATATCTAGTTATTCCAGTACAAATTACTGAAAAGAGTTTTCTTTCTCCATTGAGTTAACTTGGTACATCTTTTGAAAATCAGTTGACTATATGTGTGTGGATCTGTTTCTCGACTTGTTGTTTTCTATTGACCTATATCTTTATTTTTTGCTAATGCTATTTTGCGTTGATCACAGTCACTTTACAATAAATCTTAAAAACCAGATGGCATACATCCTCCTAATTTATTCTTTTTCAAAATTCCTTCAGCTACTCTAGGTCCATTGCCTTTCTATATAAATTTTAGAATGAGCTTGCCCATTTTTACAAAAAAAAAAATGCCTGCTAGGATTTTGATTGGAAATGCACTGAATGTTTTGATCCACTTGGGGAGAATGGTCATCTTTACTTTATTGTCTTGCGATCCTTGAATATGGTAGAGGCTGTTTGAGTAGCACTGACATATATACACTACCAAATGTAAAATAGCTAGCTAGTGGGAAGCAGCCGCATAGCACAGGGAGATCAGCTCAGTGCTTTGTGACCACCTAGTGGGGTGGGAGGGAGACACAAGAGGGAGGGGTTATGGGGATGGGATTTATACATATAGCTGATTCACTTTGTTGTACAGCAGAAACTAACATAACATTGTAAAGCAGTATACTCCAGTAAAGATGTAAAAAATAAATAAATAAAAGAGACCACACTTTTCTATACTACAGAGATGAATAATCTAGAAAATCCCTGAAATCTATATGCATTAAATGCTCAGTGTTCTCAAGTGACATATCACCCATAATCACTATCAAATGTAAGAGTTTCCAGGGAGTCAAAGGACCAATATTAAGGAAAATGCTGAACCCTTGCCTTTGACAAGTTTTCTGTGTACTTTCTCTCCATACGTTGATTAGTCCTCTTCTCCAAATAGTAACCTCCTACTCATCCTTTATGACACAGCTCTCTGTTTTCCTCCTGTATGGAGCTCTTTCATATCAGGTTCCTGAGTCAGTCAGTATCCTTATGCCAGGATCTTAATCTCTGTGCCTAATATTTTTTACCTCTGGGAACCCTAAAATTTATGCTCTTCAACATGTAACAAGCCAAAAAAAAAAAAAAATAGGGGATTAATGCTCTGAGCAACTCAACCAGTGGTTCTTGGGAGTTTCCTAACAATTCCAGTGCAAACATTGAGAGGTAAACTTTACACCTTTTTCAGAGTTTCACGCAGGATTAATTTCCATTCAACTACTGTGACATTTTGCTTATTATCACATCCTTCCTTAGCTTCTTTCCCTTTTCTGTATCCATTGGCCAGCTGGCATTGCCTGTACTTTCCAAATAAACTTCATACACTCAGATTCTTGTTGCAGGTCTTCTCAAACTAAGATAGCACTTACTACTCATCTCCTGTTATTCCCATGTTCTTAGAGTTAGCATGAATGAAACAGTGTGTTTTGTGTAGACATACATTCATTATATGAACGTTGTCTCTTGTTTCCTACTTATTTCCCCTTCTAAGCACAAGTAACCATTTGTATATAATGGGCACATTATTTTAAAAAGTCTTGTCACTTAATCTTATGCACCTGAAACAGTTTTCTGTTCGTCTGTTTTTTAAGAGCCATATTGCTTTATGGAGAGAAAAGTTTATGCTTACAAAAATCCAGATGCAAAAGAAGCAAGCATGTTTAAAAGAACACACAGAATCTAGGAAGAAGGATAGTAAACAGAAAGAGGATATTGATCCTGAAGATTAATTTCAACCTGAATTTAGATTTCTAGGAATTTAGAAATGTGGTTTCAGATCATACCAGTCCCTGAACTGGAGTTTTGATGTTGCTTTAGTATAAATGGGTAGCAGCTAGATAAAATGCTTTAGTTATCAGGTATCATCCAGATAGATGCTTCCTCTCAGGGAGAAGTATTTAGTACTCGTAACACACTTCTGTGAGTTGCACGCCTGTGTGTGTCTACAGTTTGCGAGAAACTGAACAATTATAAATAAATACAAAGTTAAGGCAGAATAATGATGCCATTTAAAGTCTATTTTTTTCTTTCACTGAGAACAAGGAGAAAATGAACATTTCTTTTAACAAGGTTTACATAGTGCAATTCACTTTATTTGAATGAAATTGTGCCAGACATACAAGAGATAAAATATTGAGAGATTTGATGAGAGAAGATTGGTGAAATAAGCCCTGAAATGAGGAGGGGGGGGGTCATTTTCTAGGATCAGCTGTTTAATTCTGAGAAAATCAGTGAGTATTGGGCAAGTCTGTCAATACAGGCCTGGGCTGAAATCTATACTCAGCTAATCTGTCCTGTACTTCACTTTTCTTTAATTGGACCCTGATTTTAGAGCTATTAAAATAAATGGGGTAGATGTCTTTTGTGTCACGTGTAGATATGATATACAACTATTTTGGAGTTCTTATATTTATTAACTGAGTAGGCATATGGAAATTTTAAAAATGCATAGAGACGCATTTAATTTTTATAATACTTAAGAGCTAAATTAAATATTGCTTGCTCAAGCAGTAGAGTTGATATTCCTATAAATGGTTTTCTATTAAATACAATTTCAAATAAAAATTCAACTTTATGATTGACCATTTCTATTCAGTCTCAGTACAATCCTCTGTCCCCACCACACACACATACACGTAGGAGCATATAAAATACTTTAGATACTGTGTCCTGATGTGTGTTCTTTGTTGGAACATAGAGAAGTTGATCTGTGTTCAAATATGTTTGGGAACATTGTGTTTAAATTTTGTTTAAAATTGTCCTGTATAATTTTCTGCTCTTCTAGTAGGCTACATCAGGGGATGGCGAACTGTGGCCAGGATGGGTCAAATCCAGCCACCTCTGTGTTTATAAATAAAGGTTTATTGGAACATAACAATGCCTATTCATTTATGTATTGTCTGTGGCTGCTTTCATGTTATAGTGACAGAGCTGAATAGTGGTGACACAGACCATATGGCCTGCAAAGCTAAAAATGTTTCCTATCTGGCCTTTACATAAAAAAAGTATCTGACCCCTGGGCTAAGAGAGACCTAATATACAGTGTTACTCCCATAATTATTTGAGCATAGAAGTCATTTCCCACACATCTTAGAGCTTTAGTGTCCTATGGAGTACCACATTGAATACAGTGTTTTAGTGTTTGCTCAACTCTGTTTCCCCATTTATTTTAAAATGAGATTTGAACATCCATAACCACAAAGTTCTTACATTATTTTGAACAACTGGGAGGAATATAATGCACGGCCTGAACACAGAAAATCCCCTTGGCGATTTCACTGGCTTTTCAACAGTAATATGACAAAATAATTGCTGGTGGTAATTTCTTAGAAATGAACTCATCATAAGTATATTATATAAATCCACTTCACATATTAAATTTATTTGGTTTTCTTTTGGGTTTGCATTGTGGTTCTTAGTGGACTGAGCAAAGATTACCCTTGTTGTACAGAGGAAGATAGTAGTTGCTGTCAATCTATTTCAATTATTATTTTTATGTTAAACAAAAGATATCCTGGTAGAAAACATACTGTATTTTCACATTCTGTATATTTAACTTTATATTTTATTTTTATGTCAGCTGTTATGCAAATTAGAACATGGATTACACAAATAGAAGTCAAAATCTAACTGTTTTACTATTGTTTTATCTAATATTCAAATGCATTGTTTTTAAGGAATAACTTATTAAGAATGGATTTGCCCTTGTGTTGAAAATAGAAAAGAAATACATTCTGTTAAGAATTTTTAATATTTTCCTTACTGGAAAAGTATATTGTTGAAAAAAGTAACAAATTTAGGTAATTAGAAAAAGAAAACCAGAGTATTACAAATTGATACATATACATATTTTTAAATGAAATGTTTGTCAGTTTTATAATGCTTTTTTTGCATATTAGAGCATAAATATCTTTCCAGGTTGCAAAACATTCTTCTTCAATAGTATTTTAGTAATATTATTTCATAGTGCTGATTATGCATCAAACACTATGCTATATGGTTTATACACATTGACTTATTTAATCCTTTAAATAAACCTGTGCATTAAATTCTAGTATTTCTATTTCATGTATCAGACTACTAAAGGTGAAAAATTAAGAAAAGTGTATTAGGGACCCACAGGTACCTAGTGACACAGATGAGTATCAGACATAAGTCTGACACTCATCCACAATGTTGTACTGACTCTATTAATATTCCACTGGGTGGATATGTCATAATCTTTTTAATGAACCTCCTAATGTTGGACAGTTTAGTTTAAAATACTCTGTAATATAAATATCAGTGTGATAAAGCTTTGTGATCTTTGAGCTCGTGCTTAAGATAAATTTCTGTATCTGGAATTCATAGAAAATACATAGTTTTAAGACTTAACAAGTACTACCAAATTGCACTCCAAGCGCTGTTTCTATGTATTCTTCATACTATATCTGTCATCAGATACTGTGATTCCTTTATATCTTAGCAAGTTTGACAGGTGAAAAAAGGCATCTCATTACATTTGTATATTCTTTGATAACTATTTAGAGTGAACATACTTTATATTACCATTTAAAATTTTAAAAAATTCTCAGTGCTTTTTATTTTCTACCAAGAGTATTTTTAAAATTGATTTGTATGAGGTCTTTGTATGATAAAATTGTTATCACATATGTGTATGTATTTACATAGTCTTAATCTTTCTTTCCATATGATGCTTTTGTTTTTGACACATACATGTTTTATATAGTTGTATCTATCATTTGTCTTGTTGAATTCCCTTTTGGAGTAATTGTCATGAAATATTTTCCTATTGTAAAATTAAAAAACACACTCATTCAAACTTTAATATTTTCATGGATTTATTACTTACAATAAAATCTTTAATATGTGCTTTATTGAAACCAATGGTTTATGTAGGGCTATTTTTCCCCCAAATGGGTAATATTTATTAAATAATTCCTATGTTCCCTACTGATATGAAACATCATATTTATCATGCACTAACTTACCTTGTTAGCCTGAAAAAATATATATATATATATTCAAAATTGAATCTTTACTTATTTTCTATTCATTTAGCAAACATTATACTTGATTTCTGAGGTATTGTAATAGGACTAGGGGACCTGAAAGAAAAGGAGGCAGGTGATTACAATGGAGCATGGTATTATCTAGTGCAGTAGACAAAAGACTTCAGAAGAGTGAGTATTAATGCTCTGATAGAGGTAAGCACAGATAACCATATGAATGGCAGTGCTTAGAGAGTTCTGAAAAGGACTTACTAGGAATATTGATGAGGCGCAGAAATAAATTTTCTAACAGGGACAAGGGGAACGGCATTTCTGGAAGAAGAAACAGCATATGTGAAGACATGGATATTTGAAATATCGGTCTTTACTCATGGAGCTACAAATAAGTATATCTGGAGCAATATGTATGTGAGTTTGGAATGTTTAGGGGAGAGTTATGGTAGATGAGGCAGAACAGGGGCAGGGTAATGAATAACTTTGCTGAACCTTTATCCTGAAATTCTCAGGAAGCCATTGAATATTAAAAAAATATTTATAGATTTTTTTTTTTAATTTACCTTTTTTTTTTTTTTTTTATTGCGGTACTCGGGCCTCTCACTGTTGTGGCCTCTCCCGTTGCGGAGCACAGGCTCCGGATGCACAGGCTCAGCAGCCATGGCTCACGGGCCCAGCCGCTCCGCGGCATGAGACATCTTCACGGACCGGGGCACGAACCCGTGTCCCCTGCATCGGCAGGTGGACTCTCAACCACTGCACCACCAGGGAAGCCCTAATATACTTTTTAGAAAGGTTCACATGGCAGGAGAATGGATTGTAAGGGTCCAGTCTTCATGTACTGAATATTAGGAAGTATATCGATTAGGATTCTCCAGAGAAACAGAACCAATAACATATTTCTTTTATGTATGTATATCTCAGTGCTTCACACTTGGGACACTTCCTTTGTTGCTTGCTTGCTTTCTTATTGCCCTCCTTCATTTCTGTGAAGAGTTTATACTTAGTGTTGACTGTAGAGCACAAGCACTGGTCTAGATCTTAGGGATACAGCAGTAAATAACAACATAGACAAATATCCATGTTTTTATGAATTTTAGATTCATATAGAATAAGGTAGACAGGCTAAATAATAGAGATGATATCTCAAGTATTTATAAGTACTATAGAGGAAAATAAAGCAGGAGGGGTGGGTAAGCGGTCCCAGGGATGATTAGGGTAATATAAATTTTATAAAACCTGTTTCAGGAAAGGTTTATTAAGATGCTGACTTCTGAGCACATACCTGAGTACTGTGAAGGGGAGGCAGTCATGCAGACATCTGAGGGAAGAGTTCTCTATATAGAGAGGATGGTAAGGGAAATGACCCTAAGGCAGAAACAAGATTAGTGGGTACAAGGAGCAACAAGGAAGGGCCATATGTTTGTAGAAGAGGGAGGCAAGGGGAAAGGAGAAGAGACAAGATCAAGAGATAATAGGAGACCCTCTGGTTTTGGACTTTGGGTGGACATTGTAAAGATTTTTGCTTTTATTCTGATTGAATGGGGAAATCATTGGAGAGTTTCAAGTTAGAGCGTGACATGATCAGGCTTACATTTTTCTAGAATAACCCTGGATGTGGTGTTAAAAAGAGATAAAAAGGGACAAGGGATGAATCAGGAAGGCCAGGTAGATGGCCATTTTAGAAACTAGACAATCACTGACGCTTAGAAGAGGGTGGCAATAATGGAGCTGGGGAAACTTTTTCAGAGTTCAGACATACTTGTCTAGTATGCAGCTTTTCATATAGAAGCCAGCCTCTGTTTGAAAACATCACTTTGGTGTTTGGTAGGTTTTTTGCTGATTTTCTAGGTTCATGAATATATGTATTCTCAGTTGTTTAGGATGCTGGATGTCTTCAAACTGAATGAGTTGTCGTGATAAATTGAGTCCTAGTAAACGTGTATTTTCAGAACACCTCGGAACTTTGAAGTTAAACAGATAACTGGAGAATGTACAAAAAGCTATATCTGGCTTGTATTTGCTAAATGGTTCAACAACAAATGTTTAGCTCTTCATAGAATAGAGTTGCTCTAATTAAAGGATTGAACTCAGAGAGTTCCCTTTCTTGTTTTACCTCCTGGGTAGGAATCGTTGAAGATTAAGGAGCTCCTAAGACAGGAAAGCACTCATGACCCAATTAAGACCTCTCACTTTCAGTGGGACCCAATGTGTTGCCTGCACCTCTCCAATTGTACAGATATACTATTGATCTTTCAAGGAGGCTTGTCTCAACACCGTTCTCTAGACCTTTTTCCCCCTGGCTTTACTGAGATATAATTGACATACAACATAGTGCATTGTGTATAAGTTTAAGGTATAGAGTGTGTTGATTTGATACACTTATGTATTGCAAAGGCCATCCTGGTTATATCCTTTTTTACTGAAAATATTCCGCTGCCTGCATCACGTTCAGTCCCTATGCGTCCTTTGAGTTACACAAGTTTTATTTCCTTAGACCCACGAGCAACATGGGGTTAGGGGCGCTGACCCTTTGTGCAGTTGAAAATGTGCCTATAACTTACTGTCCACCCTTAGTATACACAGTTCAGTTCTTCCATGCCTGTGATTTTGCATGTGTATTCAACCACAGACCAGGTAGTACTGTGGTATTTACTGTTGAAAAAAAAAATCAATGTATAAGTGAACCCACACCCATGGTTCAAACCCATGTTGTTCAAGTATCAACTGTAATTATTATGTGCCAGATGTGGAAGATACCTCGAGAACAGTGATATTTTCTTCCCTTTTGGTGTTTTTGAAGTGTGTTAGAGATACATGCAAGGAAATATACTGCATGTATATGATAAATACAATGATGGAGGTGTGCAGAGGCTTCTAAAGGAAGATCAAGGGCAGACACCTAGTCAACTTGAGAAGGAATGAGGGAGCATCAGATTGTTGCTGGGAGAATTACAGTCTAATCAGTTAGAAGGGTTAAAGTGGAGGTAGTCACGTTATGGTTGAAATGATTGTGACATGAATCCCTTTGGCAGTCTGGTAACAGCTAGGAATCCCTTCTGAGAAAAATGCTTTTAAGTCCATAAAATAAAATACAAAGACTTATAAAAGAAATTATATAGTAATACAATTAGTAGAACATTAAAATTTTGTAATATAATATACACACATTTTTGGTATTATATAACTAGATCTAGCCACTCATAGACTTATTAACTGCCATAGCTTCATAATATGTATCATATGTGGGATGTCTATACAGATCAAATTGCAGGTATTGCTCTTTGTCTACATTTGTAATTGAAGAAAATGATAGAGGTTAATGTAAATAAAGATGTAAATTTTATTCCCATCTAAGTTTACATATTTCCCTCCCCTCTAAATTTGATTCTGCTTTACATAGACTTTGTAGAATGTATTTAAGGTATTTATGTATTTAAGGGCTGCAGGTGAGCAGAGAGAAAATAATCTATAGCTAGTCCTACAGAGTGATGAGAAAGGGCTAAAGGTTTTCCAACATACCATGTTCTTTCCTGTCACCAAGTTTTTTTTTTCTTTAACTTGCCCTGCAGGATTTAATATTTACATCATAATGGAATCTAATTTTTTTCTAAATTTTAATCTTTGCTTTTTCAGTATGATAGTAACCTAGATCCTTTCAACTCAAAGTGTAGTCTTATGGACTGGTAGCCTTGACATCTCCAGGGAGTTTATCAGATGCACAGAATCTCAGGCTTTGCCCCAAATCCACTGAATCAGAATATGAAATTTGATTGCCAGATGATTTTTATGAACAGTAAGTATTTAGAGCACTGGTCTAAAGGACAGGGATTCTTGATTGGAGTCCATTTGCTTTCTCGTAAGTCTCTTGGAAAATTTAGTCATATAAATTTTCAGTACATACTTAGTTTGACAGTTAACCAAAATCATAACCAATTAGTTTGGAAAGTGAAACTTTACTCTCAAATTTAGAAATGGTGTGTAACTCACATTGATGATCCTAATGTGATTTTTAAAGCAATGGGTGATTTTTCTTGGTCAGTGTATCACTTTGAGCAAAGAGACTTACAATAAGTGGCCTGTTATTTGAAATGGACATCTTGAAACAATACATCTATCACCTATCATGAAATGTTGCTGCAAATGTGTGTATCCCACGAACATTATGATAACAGATCATAAATTGAGAGTGTGCTGTTTCTCATTTCTTTATGGTTGTCAGGCATTGTTCACATGAACTTTTAATCGTTCAAGAAAATGAGTGGCTGGAGAAAGCATACACAGTACTTCCTCGTGGCATTCAATCCTTGGTAGTGATGGGATTCTTTTGAAATACTTTTTAGATGTCTAAGTTAGAGGGAAATAAAGAGAAACTATGGAATTGTGGCTTCTAAAAGTCACTGAATATTTCTAATAATATGTTCCATGAAGTATGTGATTGATTTCTAAAGTGTAAGGCAAAATATTGTGAACTAAGTTGTGGACAAAATATTGCCATTTAATGTTACCTACTATATCTAAAAGTCACTGGGGTTGAATTAGACTGTGGCTTTGAGGGGAAAAAAAGAGGAAGAATTGGAATGGTGAAATCATGAGAATTACAGTCTGTTTATATAGGATAACTTTCTGTTAAAGAGAATCTTTAGTTTTAGTTATCCATTTATGGCAGTCATTTAGCAATGACTTTTCAGTAAATGGTTTGGGTAAATTTTGAGAATAATGTTTAGAAATATTAAGTTCAGTGCTCTTCCTGTATGTCCAAGTTGAAACAGAAAATTATAAGGAATAGAGAATATCTTGTACTGTCACCATTGTTCTAGGTTAGAGTTTGTTGGTATTGACTGGACAGATAAAGGATTAAGTCTCTTCCTCATTTATTGAATGCTTACCATCAGGCAATGTGCACAATATTTTTTTCTTAACATCTTTATTGGAGTATAATTGCTTTACAATGGTGTGTTAGTTTCTGCTGTATAACAAAGTGAATCAGCTATACGTATGGATATATCCCCATATCCCCTCTCTCTTGCGTCTCCCTCCCACCCTCCCTATCACACCCCTCTAGGTGGTCACAAAGCACAGAGCTGATCTCTCTGTGCTATGCAGCTGCTTCCACTAGCTCTCTGTTTTACATTTGGTAGTGTATATATGTCCGTGTCGCTCTCTCACTTTGTCCCAGCTTACCCTTCCCCCTCCCCATATCTTCAGGTCCATTCTCTAGTAGGTCTGTATCTGTATTCCCATATTGCCCCTAGGTTCTTCATGACCATTTTTTTTCTTAGATTCCATATATATATGTTAGCATACAGTATTTGTTTTTCTCTTTCTGACTTACTTCACTCTGTATGACAGACTCTAGGTCCATCCACCTCACTACAAATAACTCAATTTCATTTCTTTTTATGGCTGAGTAATATTCCATTGTATATATGTGTGCACAGTATTTAACGTGTTAATTCATTTACTCCATACTGTAACTCTGTTAATCCATTTTACTGATGACCTGGCATTCAAAGACGGTAAGAACTTGTCCAGGGTCATACAATCAAGAAGTATATCATTTAAATACTTTATTTAATTTGACCTATCAAGGCTAACATCAACTTGATATTCTCAGCTACTCTGTTACTGATTGTTTTTTGATTTTACTGCTTAAATTTTTTTTTTTAATTCAAAGATTCATTAGTATCAAAGAATAAAGAGCAGAGGCTCAAAGATAAATTAGGATTCAGCCTAATATTGTATTTAGAGCACAGTGACTCCCTTGTCAAATGTGGCCTTCTTGATCTCCAAGTTGTATAGAATTACCATTTTAAAGATAAAGTTCTCTTGATATTGATTCCCTAAGATTTTGGTTGAATTTGAAATTTTCTTTTGTTTAAAAGTATTGAGACACTATCTGATAAACCTTCAGATGCTTTCAATTGTTAATATTTCTTTGGTTAAGAAAAATTCCAGAAATTCAGGTGGGAAAACATAAGTGTGTTCTTAGGAAAATATACCCAAAGACAACTGCGTTCAGCTTCTCCTGATAAGGAAAATCAAATAATAGGAATAGTGAAAAATCTATACATTACATTTTCAGGTTCTAAAAACCATATATATGAAAAGCTTGTGGTTGTACTACATTACAAATACTCTGTGTTACAACCTGATTTAAGACGCAAAAAAATAGTTTTCAGATTAGCTGTTTTAATGTATGTGAAGAATTTTATTGAACACAAATCACATGGATTTTTTTTTCATTTCAAGAATAAGGAAAACTGTTTCTTTCAACTGCTTGATTGCTTAAAAAATGTTGCATTCTAAATATTCCTTAGTAATCATGGATGAATGTATTATTATAAAACAATATCTGTTTTCCTAGTTTTATAATACCTTTTGACCTGTTTCTGTCTTAGAAAAGGGTGCAATTTGATGCATTTATAATGGGGCAAAGTAGCTGTCAGTTTCCAATGCATTCGAACAAAATCACATGGAACTAACTTTGCTAAAAAGCTTTCTTAGAGCAATAATCATCTCAGAACATTATATAAATAGCGTAATTGAAGATACTCTGTGTTTAGAAGATATTCCATTTGTGAATACTTAAATACTTTATAAAGAGGGGGGCATCATATTTTTTTTCAGACAAAGAAATCAAAGAACAAAAAGATTAATCCAGGATAATACGGTCAGCTGTGCTGAAAATGAAATGTGTATCTTCTGATGGTAGAAGCATATTGACAAATGGGCGCTTCTAAAATAGTTATCACAACTCTCAAATAGTTACTAGAATAATAGTACTAATAATGTCAAAAGCATTTCTGGTACAGAATGAATGTATATGTAGAAAGAAGTTTTATGTAACAAAGATACTAGCTCATGAGCTGATGCTGGTCAGAACCTTCATTTTGACTAAGTACAGTGGTGCTCACTAGTTATTTAACAACTTTATTGAAGTGTAACTTACATGCCATAAAATTCATTCGTGTGTACAATTCACTGATTTTTAATAAGTTTACCAAGTTGCACAACCATCACTACAGTACAGTTTTAGAACATTTTAGGATCCCACATGCCCATTTATAGTTAATCCCTGTTTTCATCTCCAGCCCTAGGAATCTACTAATCTACTTTATATATCTTGAGAGTTGCCATTTTTGAACATGTCAGTTAAATGGAATAATAAAATAAGTGGTCTTTGTGGCTGACTTTTTTCAGTTTGCATGAAGTTTTCAGTTTTCATCATGTTTTGCAGGTACTTGGTCCTTTTATGCCGAATACTATCTCATCATCTGGAGATAGCTCAATATGTGTAGCCATTCACCAGTTGATGGATATTTGTGTTATTTCAAGTTCTTGGCTGTTCTGAAGAATGCTGCGATTACTGGTGTTTAGATAGATACAGCCATGGTAGTGACTCTTGGCAGAAGCTGAGAGCAATTATTTGAGGTGTGACTGAGTGTAGAGAGGGAGGAAGCACTTGGATTGTCATTAAGAGGTGTGAAAATTGAGGACAGGGTAATGTGAATAGAAGATAAAAATCCATGTGGTCAATAGCAGTTAGAAAAGGTTTTCTCTTGGGAAGTACAAATCAGTAATTCGTAAATTCTTTCAATAAATATTAATTAGGTATCTACTCTGTGCTAGGTATCAAGCTAAGAAATTATGGTGGATACAATATGGAGGGAAATGATCGAACTAGCAAAAAAAAAATACTGTGAATGCATAATATAGGGGTCCATAAGATATTTTTCAAAAGGGAAACATTGCTGACAATTTAAAAAATTAATGGAAGCAAATAACTCATATCCTACGTGCAAGATATAAGCTTCTGATAGCTTTTCTACTCTTTCAGAAAATGTAAAATACTATTTGGTATTTGAGTGAATATGTACTTGAGATCCTCTAGGGAGGTGCTTTTACAGGAATGGTTCATGTAGATCCTGTAACACAGTTGTCAATTCTGTTATTTACAATAAAGCAATCCCAAAATGTGCTCTAATGCTTGCTTAATTAAGTTATCAGGCAGCCTGTGTTACCTTGTAGGTTTTAAATATGACTCTTTGTTCCTAATATGAAAAAAGCCAAATGACTATCCCAGTAAGAGAAAGTGATAATGTACTTTACTGATAATTTGATTTTCAGATGATTCATTAAGCACTCTGGTTACTTTGTTGCTAAGCAACAGGGCCTATGGAAAGACACTTGATTTACCCAAGAGAGCAATAAGAACGCCTGCCGTGATAATTACTATATTGTAAAATTATATAATTCACTTTCTACAATGGTTTCCCAAAGTGCATCCCGTAGAACACTAGGTCCATTAAATGTCCTTGAAGAAATAAAAGATCCTTATTAAGTAAGTTTGGAATATGTTGCATAGTATATCCCTCTATTGGAAGTTAACAGTTTATATTAAACGTTCTGAGAAATATTATTGGGATGAGGCATGCTGAAGTGGTTATATCTCAGTAATTTCCAAGCTTGTTTTGTAACAGCTCTATTTTTACATATACAAATAAATAGCCTATGGAAGTGCTCATCTGTGGAAGAGCCATGGTTACCATTTAATGCTGGTCTAGTTAATGAGATGTTAGAGGAACATAATACAGCCTAAATGTTATTTTTGTGTCTGTTACTAGACCTATGGAGGTTCAGGGAGGAGAAATGTGAAGAGCCATATCCCTTCTTCATATCTTTGGACAAGCAAGGAGAGCCAGGTCAGGAGGGTCTCCTGTGTAACCAATTGTGAACATTTGGGATATGCTTAATTTCTTACCTTTATATGTACCCGTTTTGGGAAAGATTCTCCATCTACCAGAATATTAACCTCTTAGTGTTGGCATTGTGTTCCATGATTTTAAATCCTGACTCCCCAATCTTCAACTTGTGGGACTTTGAGCAAGTTACGTGATCATATAGTTCTTTGTTTACTCATCTGTAATATGAGCTGTTGTAAGAACCAATGAGATAATGATTTGCTAAGAACAGTGCCTGGCACATACTGAGCCCTGAAATATTTATAGCTGTCACTATCATTATGCACTCTCAGAAAAATGGCCACAACATTCTATTTACAATAAGAACAATTAATTGTGGCACCTGTGATGGTCGTTGAAGTCATGTAAGAACTGTCCTGCTTTTCAAACATAACAAAACCAAACAAAAACAAACTATTATAAATTCAAATTCATTAACATGACATAGATAACCCTTTCCCTGTGTAAATGAAATAGATTTTTCTTATCTCCACTCTTGTCACACTCTATACTTTTATTTTTTTTCTGTCTTCCTGCCTAGGTGGTGAGCCCTTTCTGTACTGGGAACATGCCTTAAGCATCTTTGAAACAAGATGTAACATAATACTTGGTACATAAAAGGGGCTCACCATATATCTTTCATAAATCAAGTGGGGGGAAGATAGTATGTGCTACTCTGCTATTTGGCTTTGTTTTTAAACTTGTATTCTTATCAACAGTTCCCCCAAAATGAGATTGCCTCACCTCTTTGGGTCTTTTTTTTTTCTAAAGTAGTATATATTACTCTGAAATAAGTGTAGCTGTAACACATAGGATACCACCTCTATGCTGCCATCTCATCAGAGTAAGATAATTTCGGAAGAGACACTGACAAAGTGCTTAGTGATACAAACTGAGAAGCTAATGAACCATAGTGGCTTTTCTGCTGTTTTCTTCAAGTATAAAATTGGAGATCATGTACTGTACAGCCTGTGATGTTAATATTCATAGTGATTTTCCTGGATACAAGCTATCCATAATTGTTCTTCTATGTAATAATAGCAATAAGAGTGATATTAACTAAATTGTGATTTATCGTAGTGAAGATGGAATACCTGGTGGGCCACTTGAGAACATAACAATCTTATAAAGGATATTGGTGCCTTGAGTAACAATACTTTTAGGTATTGTTTTAGGACTAAGTAACTCTTCTTTTTCAGCAAGTCTATTAGTGTCCTTCCAAAGAGACAAGATTTACGCTAGAAGACTCGCATAAGAATGATAATAAATAGATTATGAGAAGTCCTTCCTATATACCAACAACTCGCCAAGTGCTTTATATGTGTTGCTCTAATCAATGCTAAAATACCTTAAAAGGCAAATGTTATTCCATTTTTCAGACTATGTAATTGAAGTTTAGAGAAGTAACTCCTCCAAAATCATCTGGATAGTTAGGTGGCAGAGCTAGAATCCAAACCCATACATATCTGCCTAAACAAGTACCAATGATAAACTCTACTGTATTTCAGTTACTATTAAAACAGGCAAAATTTTAAAACCATAAGAATGTTGAATAGAACAGGAAACCGAAATCATAGGGTCTCCACCTGGATTTGTAACTTACTATCTTTGTAACCTTACATTAGTATCTTAGGTACTCTGAGCTTCAATTTCCATACCTAAAAATTGGAGCGAATACAATCCATATTATATATCAAATAGGGCTGTTGGAAAAGAAGTTAATAATTCTATGTTTATGGAAGTTCATTTTATAGTATGAAGTTTTGTCAAAATTTGTTTTTTAAAACATCTTTTACTGCTATAACTCTCCTCTCTGCCAAATGAAGGACATTTCAAGGAAGAATGATACTAGTGGTAATAAATGGCTAATATTCACTGATCGATTAGTATGTTCCTGGCAATGTTGTAATTATCTCAACAGCCCATGAAGGTTGATCTAATTAACAGATGAGGAGAGTGAGACACTGAGAGAAAAAGTAACAAACCCAAAGTTACGTGCTAGTAGTGATATGATAGTAACCCAGGTAATACAGTCCAGTACTTAACCAAGATACTGTAGCGCCTATCTAGGTAAGATAGGCTGTGAATTGGGTTGGAGCAATGTTTGTAATTAAGGAACTTTACATATGACATACCATATAGATTCTCCAGTTGTTGATCTCCATGGAAAATGAAAGTTTCTTGGGCAGGATAAGGTTTTATCCTTCATATGTGCTCACTTTAAAAGCTATTTATTGAAATTAGTTATAGGAAGGGATATATTTATTGAATAAAAATAAGTGTTATCCAATATGTAGGCACACAAATAGGGGTGAGAAAAATTGAAATGTATATCAAATAAACAAGCCTTATGGCTAAGTCTCATACGGAAACTGTGATCTTCTTTATTTCTATTGTTATAATCAACTATTTTTTTCCCTCTCCCATCATCTTTTTGAATTCAGTAAACTCCATGAGGGATTGACACTCATGCTGGAATAGGCACTGCTAACTGTGCAGACCCAAGAAAGCAGGTTTCTTTTTTTGTCTTTTTTTTTTTTAACATCTTTATTGGAGTATAATTGCTTTACAGTGGGTGTTAGTTCCTGCTTTATAACAAAGTGAATCAGCTATACATATACATATACCCCCATATTCCCTCTCTCTTGCGTCTCCCTCCCACCCTCCCTATCCCACCCCTCTAGGTGGTCACAAAGCACCGAGCTGATCTCCCTGTGCTATGCGGCTGCTTCCCACTAGCTATCTACCTTACGTTTGGTAGTGTATATATGTCCATGCCACTCACTTTGTCACAGCTTACCCTTCCCCCTCCCCGTATCCTTAAGTCCATGCTCTAGTAGGTCTGTGTCTTTATTCTTGTCCTGCCCCTAGGTTCTTCATGACATTTTTTCCCCCTTAGATTCCATATATATGTGTTAGCATACGGTATTTGCTTTTCTCTTTCTGACTTAACTTCACTCTGTATGACAGACTCTAGGTCCATCCACTTCACTACAAATAACTCAATTTCGTTTCTTCTTGTGGCTGAGTAATATTCCATTGTATATATGTGCCACATTTTCTTTATTCGTCTGTTGATGGACACTTAGCTTGCTTCCATGTCCTGGCTATTGTAAATAGAGCTGCAATAAACACTGTGATACATGACTTTTTGAATTATCATTTTCTCAGGGTATATGCTCAGTAGTGGGATTTCTGGGTTGTATGGTAGTTCTGTTTTTAGTTTTCTAAGGAACCTCCATACTGTTCTCCATAGTGGCTGTATCAATTTACATTCCCACCAGCAGTGCAAGAGGGTTCCCTTTTCTCCACACCGTCTCCAGCATTTATTGTTTGTAGATTTTTTGATGATGGCCATTCGGACTGGTGTGAGGTGATACCTCATTGTAGTTTTGATTTGCATTTCTCTAATGATTAGTGATGTTGAGCATATTTGTGTTCCTTTTGATGATAGCCTTTCTGACAGGTGTGAGGTGATATCTCATTGTGATTTTGATCTGCATTTCCCTGATGATTAGCAGTGTTGAGCATCTTTTCATGTGACTGTTGGTCATCTACATGTCCTCTTTGGAGAAGGGTAACTTTAGATTTACAGAAAACTTTCATAGAAGAGAGTTGCCATACACCTCACATTCATTTTCCCTTGTTAACATCTTATATTAGTATGGTACATTTGTCACAAATAATGAACCAAGATTGATACATTTTTATTAAATAAAGTTCATACTTTATTGATATTTACTTAGTTTTTCCTGACTGCCCTTTTTCTGATCCAGGGTTCCATACAAGATATCACATTATATTTAGTTGTTATGTCTCCATAGATTCCTCTTGATTGTGGCATTTTCTCAGACTCTTTATTTTTTATTATCTTGACCGTTTTGAGAAGCACTGGTCAGGTATTTTGTAGAATGTTCCTCAACTGGAATTAGTCAGACGTTTTTCTCAAAATTAGACTGGAGGTTATGGGTTTGGTTGGGGGGATGTATATCACAGTTAATGTGCCATTCTCATCCCACGATATCAAGGGTACATGCTATCAACATGATTTGAGTTGCCCTTGATCACCTTGGTGAAGTAGTGCTTGTTAGGTTTCTCCACTATAAGTTTACTCTTTTACGCTTTGCATATTGTCCTCCTTGGAAAGAAGTAACTGTGAGTAGCCCGTACTTAAGGAGTGAATAACTGTGTTCCACCTCCTTGAAGATGAGGTATCTACATAAATTATTTTGAATTCTTCTGCATGGGATGTTTGTCTCCTTTCCCTCATTTATTGATTGTGTTATTGACACCTTTTACTTTTAGCATTTATGTTTATAATCCGATACATCTTTTTAATTTTGTTGCCCCAAATTTTCAACCTTTGGTCATTGGAAGCTTTTTTAATTGGCCTCTGTGTCCCTTTGACATACCCATATGTAGGGGGGAACACTTTTTTACTTTTTGTTTCCAGGCTTATCTTAGACATTCAGCACCAGAATCGTACGTAGAATAAGAGGCCCCGATTCGTTCTATTGGAGAATGGTAATAGAAATCAAGATCTGGGTACTGGGACCCAGTATTATGTTTATGTTTCTATTATATAGCCCACATCAAGTTATGTTTTATTTTTCTCTCCCGTCGAATGAAAGGCCTCCAATTGTCATATTCTCTTGTACAAGAATATGTAGCCTTGAATTCTTCTTTAGTTACTTGATGGATTTATAGTATTTCTCTGTACAACTAGACTGTAAAGTCATTGTGTTGAAATGTTTCATACATGCCTTACTGGCCCCTGCATTAGTCAAATATTTTTTATGATTCTGGGGCTGAATTCTGTGCTTTTACCTTTCTGAAATTCTTTTTTTTCATCAAAGTTTACCTGTTCCATATTTACCTATTGTAATCATGGATATTAGAGATTGAAATGGAAGCTTTGATGCTGTAGCTGGGCACGTAATATACTGTCAACTGGTTATTATGTAAAGAATAGAGAATAGGACCTCAGTTCACTTTAATGAAAACCATTCATTTGTTCAGTAACACTAATCACTTTCTAACTAGCTCATGAAAAGAAGGGGATGTACTAGTTCAAAAAAAGTGAAAACAGAATTCAGTCAAGGCTTGATACAATATTTAAAGTGACATCATTGAAATTATTTCTATGTATCCTTCATCTTTACTCACATTATCTTTCCTTGTACATTGTCATTTCTCTTCCTGCCTCCCATTTATTCTGTAACTCAGACCATATTCTCTCTTGTACTACAGCCATATTTGTGCTAATATTATTAAATGACCAAATAGCTTTCTGAAGCCATATTTTGTATCTCTGATTTACTGGTGCATCTTCTTCAAAGTGGCAAAAATCACCTTTAGCATGTGTATATTTTCCATTTTCTTGTACCCTCAAAGATAAAAAGTAACTTTCAAAAAAAATTCTGTATGACCATTGTTTAGGTTATCCACCCATCCACAAATCAGCGTATCCGAGGTGTTGTACCCAGTTCAGAATGGGTCCTTTGGATAGCCCTGTAGTTGAATATGCCTGAGCCTTACTGTTTTATACAGTACTGGCAACTGATTCAAACCACAATCTGATGGAAATTTTTGGATTGGTCTGGCATTTTAGTTATTGCATCCATGTTGTTCTCTAAGATAAATTTTCTAAATAAAGTTTTTATTTAAAATCTTTAACCATTTTTTATTGAAGTAGAGTTTGTCATCATCACATTCTTATAGTTTTCAGAGTACAGGTCTTTTGCCTCCTTAGGTAGGTTTATTCTTTGGTATTTTATTCTTTTTGATGCAATGGTAAATGGGATTGTTTCCTTAGTTTCTCTTCCTGATACATCATTGTTAATGTATAGAAATGGAACAGATTTCTGTGTACTAATTTCATATCCTGAAAGTTTACTGAATTCATTAATGAGCTGTAGTAGTTTTCTGGTAGAGTCTTTAGGATTTTCTATGTATATTGTCATATCACATGCATACAGTGACTGTTTTACTACTGCTTTTCCTATTTACTACTTCCTTTCCTATTTGGATTTCTTTTATTTCTTTTTCTTTCTGATTGCTGTGGCTAGGACTTGTAAAATTATGGTGAATAAAAGTGGCAGTGAGAGTGGGCATCCTTGACTTGTTCTTGATCTTAGAGGAAATGCTTTCAGTGTTACACTGTTGAGTATGTTAGCTGTGGGTTTGTCATATATGGCCGTTATTATGTTGAGATATGTTCCCTTTTTGCCCACTTTCTGAAGAGTTTTTTTTTTTCATATGTTTTGTGAGCACAGGCTACTTACAACATATACTAAACTATTACCTGTGGCTTTGTTACCATCCCCAAACTGGGTGGCTTCAAGCAAACTTTTTTTTTTCCCATTTGCGTACAGGGTTTAGCCCTTCTAAGTTGGGGCCAGTTGGGCAGCTCTGTTGTTTTTGATAGGGCTTCTTTGAAAATCTGAAGGTCAACTGGCTATCATTTTAACTAGGCTGGCCTTGATGATTTAAATGACCTAGCTTTGCTCCACATGCCTCTTTTCCTCCAGTAAGGAAGACTAGTCATGTTTTCGAGTCAGTGGTAGAGATACAAAAGAAAGCAACCCCCATGTGTAAATTTGTTTAAGCTTCGGTTTATACCACATCTGATAATATCCAGTTGGTCAAAGCAAGTCTCTTGTAGTTGAGCTTGTTACCCTGCTGGTGACTGGAGAGAAATGCAAAGTTACAAAGTAAAGGGTGTGGGTACAGGGAAGAGGAAATGAATCATGGCTATTGGTGGAGTCTACCATAATAGTCATGATAGAAAAATGCAATGAAGAATCAGATCCATAACATACTTTCAGGAAGCTGATTGTTCTGTAGGGGGATAACCAAATTAATATTACAAAAAAGAATTTGATGTGTCATTAAAGTTATGAAGTAAAATTGGAGGGAAAATGAGAGAAATCATACCTAATTGGAAATTGAGACTTCTGGAGAAAATTACATTTGAACTTATTTATAGTCATACAATTAAAGTTAGGTGAATAATATAAAAATATGTCCACTTTTAGAATAATTGTTAAAACCCCAAAACTTGGCTATTTGGCTTGACATATTTTACTTAAATATCTTTAAAAAGTGAATTAAGTAAGCTTATTAAGCTGCTAGTAGAACTTCTTTAGTAAATAAAACATTCTTAGAAAATTAACCTTTAGATGTACCATTTTGTGGTTTGTGTTTATCTATTAGGCAACATTAATAAGAAATTAAGAGTACTTATATTCAGTGGCTCATCATTCTTTAAGAATTCTGACAGATTTCTAATTTGAAAAAAAGTATGTATGTGTACATTTTAGACTTAAATTTATTTGCTTTTTTCCAACAAGAAACCTCTATTTTACAGTTTCATAGAACTATAAAGCTTTTTCTGCACATTTTGTGAGCATTTATTGTGCCTCCTTTCGGTGCTCAGCATCCTAGTAGAAATCAAATGGACATATATACACTACCAAACGTAGTAGAATAGATAGCTAGTGGGAAGCAACCGCATAGCACAGGGAGATCAGCTCGGTGCTTTGTGACCACCTAGAGGGGTGGGATAGGGAGGGTGGGAGGGAGGGAGACGCAAGAGGGAAGAGATATGGGAACATGTGTATATGTATAACTGATTCACTTTGTTATAAAGCAGAAACTAACACACCATTGTAAAGCAATTATACTCCAATAAAGATGCTAATAAATAAATACATAAATAACAAAGAAGTAGGAAGTATGTTTACATTCTTTTAAGTGTGAGTGCCTTTAGTTGAAGGAGTTAAGACAAAAACACCCATTAAAATGTCCACAAAAGTAAGTAATATTTCACTCTTAGCTCTCCCTGTCAACATTTTTTTTCTGGTGTTTGATTTTTTATCCTATTTCCAAATATCTAGAGGACTGAGATGTGCCCTTAGTGGAGACAAATTCCTCATTTCCCCCCCTGAATATAGTTTATTTCTTAAATTAGGTGAGCATGTTTCTAGACAGAGATTTGTGTCTTCAGCCTGAAGGTGGAATTTCATGTGTGTCTTCAAAAAATACATATCAAGAGAGATCTTAAGATGAATGGGTGAAGTAACATAGTCCCATAGGCATAAACCTTTGTTAAGTGGAGTCATCCCTGGATGGAATCCACAGAGGAAGTAGTGTTGCCATATATCTCATACAGTGCCATTATGGAGGTATCATAAATGAAATATTTCTCAAAAGGAGTGGCCAAATAGCAGGATAGGAGTGTATCCTGATATTGTATATACCTTATGAAACTTTGTATTTTTAATGTTGCTTAATTTATGGAAAAATGGTAAAATAAGTCAGGAATCATCAGCTAGAGTATCGATTGTGTACTTCAAAAGATGTAGAAAATAACATAGCATGGAAGGTGAACCCTTTCCCCAATTTAAAAATCACAGTTCACTTTGAGAAGAATAGCCATAACAGGAAAATAGAGGTGGTTAAATATTTTTCCTGTAAATTATTTCTTATTTGAGCAGTGTTAAATTAGGTGTTTTAAATAGGACATAATCCTCTCATATACACAGGTGACATCTTTAATAAGAATTTTTCTCTAAACAATATCTTCGGTGTTCAAAAGAACAACTGAGATTTGGAGAAGATTTTACTGATTACTACCTTTAAAATGAATAACAGATGCATCTTTTATAATTTCTTCTTACCTCATTTTCTTACATATGATTTAAGGAAAACTGAAGGTGAACCTAAACAGAGTAAAGTGTGAAGATAATAAGCATCTTATATCTTTTCTTTTCATTGCAGAAGATAGTTTTTCATTACTTTAGAAATATTTCTACTTTACTCTCCATCTCTTTGATTTCTGACTAGAGATAGCACAATTTCAAGAAAATCTGAAGGCATAGAAAATATCCTCCCTACTTTTGTGGGAGGAACAAACACCAGAAAGTATATAACAGAGATATGCTGAGGAAAAAACCAAAACTTTGTTTAACAATGTTTTTTGCTTCTTCATTGATCAAAACTGCTTTGTTTTTCAGAGCACAAAAATAAATGCTTATGATTTGGTTTTCTCCTTATATTACTATGGTAAACATCTTAAATACAAAGTCATTATGAATTTAGTTGTTTTAGGAATGTTGTTACAGACATAGTTGATCTTCAAGCAATCCACAGTTTAATTTGTCGTCAATTTAAGAAAAGCAGACTAGGACTGAAAGTGAAGAACCCATCAGTATTATTGCAAAACAATGGGAGTTGTTTGTTTCCTGGACTTAACTATCCTTAACAATGCAGAATGCCCCTTTTCAGACGAAGGCATTATAGAGTGGTAGATGGACCAAACTCATCTCATGTGAATTTTATACATGGAAATATATCTAATTGTTTGCCTTTTCTATTTCTGCTGCTTCTCGTGTTTTTATTTTTAATCATCTTTCACAGACTTTTGAAAACTAAGCATTGAGACAAACTTCATCTGTTCATAGTGTCCTCCCCTCTCTCATGAAATTAGTATACCTTCTAATGCAAAAATGTATTTTTACATTGCAAGGGCTTGTTGTTGAACAGAGCAAAACACTTTTTGTTTAATATGAAATATTTCTTTTTGGAAAGACTGTATTAGTCAGGATTGTTAGTTGTCTGCAACAGACACCATGCTAGTTCATTGAAATGGAAAACGGATTGGCAAAAAGACATTATATATTTCCTAGTTAGTTCCTGAGAGGAAGTTTTGAAGGTGAGAGGAACAGGGCAAAGAGTCAGGCTTGAAGGATATGCATTGTGGAACAGTATCCAAATTAAGATATTGTGCTTCTATTTCACTGGTGAACTTTCTGCATCCGGAGTAGAACCCAGTTTCTTCTGCTTATGTACAGATGGTGCCTCCTCCTTGCGCATCTACCAGTTCTGTTTCTAAAAGCACCACCCTGACCAGAAACTGTCACCTGCTCCCTTAACCTTACTCTCTTAAGAATAAGACTCGTGCTACATTGCATCTGAATGGGGATATGCTAACACATTGCTGTCCATGCTCTAGCTTCAAAGGAGGCTGCAAAGTATATTGCTTCAATTTGGGAGGGATAGGATGCATGTGTGAAGTTTTCCAAAGTCAGTATGTTGGCTTAAGAGATGATGGACAGATTACCATTGTGACAAATCACCACGAAAAGACAAAAAGCAAGCAAACTATAGATAATAGTAAGAAACACGATAGGAGTCCGAGAGCAGGGTTTGCAACACATGGCATTCTAAAAACACATAGTTCCTCACAGAAAATACTGTTAACAGAGACACAAAGATCTCTGAGAAGAGTGCATACTGGCGTGTATAGTGTTTTATATGGCTAAACTGGTTAAAGCAGAGCTGAGACTACTCATATACCCTCAGACCACTCAGTTACTTAAAGTGTGGTCCATGCAAATGTAACATCATCGTCACCTAGGAGCTTGTTAGAAATGCAGAATTCTGACCTCAGTTAGATGTACAAATCAGAATCTGCATTTTAAAACGCTTACTAGGTAGATTTTGAGCAGCACAGCTCTATGAGATACTGTTTTTTAATAGAACCTTTTCATCAAATTGTACATATAAGTCAAATATTTAAACTATAAAAGTGGAACATCTCCTATATACTCAAGGTCATAGTCATTCATTCATTCTTCTTTACATGAATATGTATTAAGGAACTTTTCTGTATTAGGTGCTGTTCATGGCAATGACTAGATAGTCTTTTTGTTCCATAGAACCTCCTGGATCCAATCTCTTTTATCCCATTTATTTTCAGATTTATTAACTTAATTCATATCCAGTTTCTTTGTTGTTTTTTTCCCCAAAATACAATATTCTATAAGTGGGAAAAAAAAGTGGAGCATCTCTGCTGGAAGTGGAGGCAGGATTGCCAGGCCCACACTAATCAAGGCCCCTGCTTCTTCCTTGGAGTGGCCCAGAGTATCGCAAACTGCTCCAGATCCACAGTGCACAGCATGAAAACAACATATACTGGTCTTGTGGAGAACTGTCAGGACACGTCCACCTCCAGCCCACAAAATCATGGTGCTACACCGCTGACTGAGACCCTAACTGGGCTAGGAGATGCTTTCAATTTAGGACAGGATTATATCAACGTCCTGTGGGACAGTGAGTGGCTCCAAGGGCAATCCAAAGATTGGTAAAGAGTATGTCTGGACATATTCCATTGTTCTGTAGGGAAGGATGAATAGAGGAAAGAAAGAAAGCAGTCTGGTGCCTATGGAAAAGTCTCAAAAGCTTTAGAACAGTAATGTCTTAAAAATTCAAAAATAAAACTTATGAAAAAAATGTATTTTCTATGTATTTTCAAATGACATAAACCTGAATTCCATGAATAAATTTCAAAATGTCATATAGAGATAATAGATTTAAAATACAAAACTGTAAAATGTAAGTGGAGAGTAAAAGAAAGTTCAATAAAATTAAGTAAAAACTGTAAGGAAGCTAACAACATAACAGTGGAATTAAGAATTTCATCAGGATGCTTTTAACAAAAATTACGCCAAAGAAAATTGAATCTATAGAGGGTGCAATTGAGGAACTAATCCTTTTGCAAAGCAGACAAAAAAAGGAATATAAACCTGAAAGTAATGTGGGGGAAAAAAAAAAGAATGTTTCATTGTACAGCTGTGCTTGCCAAAGACAAAACCACAGCCAACTGAAGAGAGGAAAATTAAATTGAGCTGTAAAAAAAAAAAAAAGGTTCATAATTTTTTTGAAGACTTGTTCTGATATTTTAAAAATTTCAATTACAGACATCTAAGTAAAATAAGTTAATAAACAAAAGATGTGTACTTAAGAATAAAAATCAAGTAGTTTTAGACTTCTCTGTAACAGTAACACTAGAAAACTTTGAATCAGTGTCTAAATTTTAATTGGAAAAGAATCATAAATTAATCAATTTGTTATTTGTTTATAAAGGTCACAGACTTACTTGAATATTCAGTAACTCAGGAAAAACAGAATCAATCCAGAAAAATCAGAATATGTTGTGGATAATTGTAAGATAAATAAAAATGTGTCCTTTATTTATCTGCAATGTAAAAATAATACAAACTATGCTTTAATAACATAATACCATAAATCAGTCTGAAAGTAAAATATTCCTCAATAGTAATACTGAGAAAGCTAATCAGTAAAATATTAGACCTTTTCTATATAGACCTTTATTTTGTACTACCAAAATCAATTTCAAATGGATTGAAGGGGGAAACATTTTTGCTGTATAAAACTGGGGTGATAGTGTAGAATAAACATTGAGGAAGATGAATAAAACATTCCAAGTAAATGGTTTAAAACGTCAAAGAGTGACTGAATTTTGAGAATCTAATTCTTAAATGCATAAAGCACCTGGTGTGTATATTTATTTGTAATAGCTATAACCAGTAAGAAAATCAGTGTCTAACAAAGCAATCAGAGATCAATTTTCTGTTATAAAATAGTGTTAACAGGTGCAGCCTTTATGTAAAAAAAATTGAAGGTGTCAAATGCCCAGGAATTGAAATCACAGAAATGAGAGTTAGACACCAATGTGTTCATTATTGCTTCATTAACATATGTGAAAAGTAGAAACAATTCAAATATCTTACAGCAGGGGATGTCTTAGTACCATGATTTCCAAAGTGTCTTACCATTTCTTAAACTCTTCGTTATAAAAAATAAGTTAGACTTAAACTAATTTCATTGGCTTGTCTTTCCTGAATCTAAAGAGACATTTTTTCTGATACTTCATTTACTGTAAAATGCTTTAATGTTTATAAATTATTATCCTAAGCATATCATTTTAGTCTTAAACTTGCCCTGTAAACCAGGCAGCCCAGGGAATTATTATTTCTACTATTCCTCGAGTAATAGAATTATTAGGCAAGTATTTTCTTTTTCTTTTTTTGCTTGCCTGTCCAATTTTACTCTATACCTTTCTCTACCCTGCTTACTTAATAACAGGGAGACTAATCTTTATGGGTTCTGTCAACCAGTGTCTCTAACTCTGGCTTCTGGATGTGTGACCCAAATGGAAATTACTGTCAAGAGAGGACAGTATTGGAGGAACAAGAGGTATTTATTGCCTTGCCTCACTCCCTGCTAACCTACAAGGTAACAGTGGCTGAATTTTCTCTCCACAGCTACAACTGCTCTTGGAAATCTCTCTTCCAAAGCTCAGTTCTCGCAGGGCTCTACTATTTTTTTTTTTTTAAGTTGTTTATTTTTTTGATATTGAGCTGCATAAGCTGCTTGTATATTTTGGAGATCGATACTTTGTCAGTGGCTTCGTTGGCAAATATTTTCTTCCATTCTGAGGATTGTCTTCTGGTCTTGTTTATGGATTCCTTTGCTGTGCAAAAGCTTTGAAGTTTCATTAGGTCCCATTTGTTTACTTTTTTGTTTGTTTTCATTACTCTAGGAGGTGGGTCAAAAAAGAACTTGCTGCGATTTATGTCAGAGAGTGTTCTGCCTATGTTTTCCTCTAAGAGTTTTATAGTGTCTTGTCTTACATTTAGGTCTTTAATCCATTTGGAGTTTATTTTTGTGTATGGTGTTTGGGAGCGTTCTAATTTCATTCTTTTACATGTAGCTGTCCAGGTTTCTCCAGCACCACTTATTGAAGAGGCTGTCTTTGCTCCATTGTATATTCTGGGCTCCTTTGTCACAGATTAGGTGACCATTGGTGTGTGGGTTTGTCTCTGGGCTTTCTATCCAGTACCATTGACCTATCTTTCTCTTTTTGTGCCAGTACCATACTTTCTTGATGACTGTAACTTGTAGTATAATCTGAATTCAAGGAGTCTGATTCCTCCAGCTCCATTTTTCTTTCTCAAGGTTTCTTTGGCTATTCGGGGTCTTCTATGTTTCCATACAAATGGTAAGATTTTTTGTTCTAATTCTGTGAAAAATAGCATTGGTAATTTGATAGGGATTGCATTGAATCTGTAGATTGCTTTGGGTAGTATAGTCATTTTCACAATATTGATACTTCCAATCCAAGGACGTAGTATACCTCTCCATCTGTTTGTGTCATCTTTTATTTCTTTCAACAGAGTTTTATAGTTTTCTGTGTACAGGTCTTTTGCCTCCTTGGGTAGGTTTATTCCTAGGTATTTTATTCTTTTTGTTGTAATGGTAAATGCGATTATTTCCTTAATTTCTCTTTCTGATCTTTCGTTGTGAGTGTATAGGAATGCAGGAGATTTATGTGTTTTAATTTTGTATACTGTTTCTTTACCAAATTCATTGATTAACTCTAGTAGCTTTCTGATGGCATCTTTAGGATTCTCTATGTATCATATCATGTCATCTGCAAACCGTGACAGTTTTACTTCTTTGCCAATTTGGATTCCTTTTATTTCTTTTTCTTCTCTGATTGCTGTGGCTAGGATGTTCAAAACTATGTTGAATAATAGTGGCAAGAGTGGACACCCTTGTCTTGTTCCTGATCGTAGAGGAAATGCTTTCAGGTTTTCACCATTGAGAATAATGTTTGCTGTAGGTTTTTCGTATATGACCTTTATTATGTTGAGGTAGGGTCCCTCTATGCCTACTTTTGGGAGCGTTTTTATCATTAGTGGGTGTTAAATTTTGTCAAAAGCTTTTCCTGCATCTATTGAGATGATCATATGGTTTTTATTCTTCAGTTTGTTAATATGGCATATCACATTGATTGATTTGTGTATATTGAAGAATCCTTGCATCCCTGGGATAAATCCCATTTGATCATGGTGTATGATCCTTCTCATGTGTTGTTGGATTCGGTTTGCTAATATTTGTTGAGGATTTTTTTTTTTTTAACATCTTTATTGGGGTATAATTGCTTTACAATGGTGTGTTAGTTTCTGATTTATAACAAAGTGAATCAGCTATACATATACATGTGCTCCCATGTGTCTTCCCTCTTGCGTCTCCCTCCCTCCCACTCTCCCCCTCCCACCCCTCCAGGCTGTCCCAAAGCCCCGAGCTTATATCCCTCGCAGGGCTCTACTATTAACATTCCTTCCCATTATCCCTTCAGACCTATGGGGGATAAGGGCTTTCTACTATTACTAGTCCCTGCGTGCTTCACGGTTCTTACTGGTTAATATAACCCTGCCCACCTCACTTCACTTATCCCATTGTGTGGTGTGACATCTGATAGTGTCAGGGCCATGATCAATAGAGATACCCAGGGAGTTAATGGATTTTTCAATTATTTCCTAGAAGAATATGTCACAGTCAGGTTAGAAACTCTAACATTTCTATTCTTTCTACTATATCAAGCTGTATTTAAGGAGAAATTTTTGCTTTAAACACTAAAAGGAGGATATCTTACTGTGAGACAGAAATACGGTTTTCGCTACTTAAAATGTATCTGTGGATGGACAAGGTTTGTTATGTACAGTGACTAGCACAGAGATTCTTTTTACCAAGTATGCTATTCAAATCTGTTCTCATGTCACTGGTCTTGCTGTTGCCAGTCCTTTTATAATGAAATATTAGGTCAGTTGAGTGCAGTGTGAAGTCTTTGTGGATATGGGCAACACAATATGTATAAAAATGAACCCATCTATAGAAAAGTGCCCAGAACAAAACAGAAGCCCTTACTGACGTAATTCTCGGGAAAGAAAAAAATTGGCTGTTTCATCTGACATGAGGGAAATCTTCGAGCAAATCCAGTGGAAGGTGTTACATGTGACTACTACTTATTGTTTCTTTCTGAATTTAGTACATTTTGTTGATACTGTGACATTATGTTGAAGTGGAAAGATTTTGAGGTAAATACTATTAAATAAATTGGCTTTTAATAAAGCTGCTAAGTTGACAAACCCACTGGGTTGCTAAATAAAAGTTTTGTACCATAATCACAGATATTATTAAATCAGAATTCAGAGTTTAACATTTGTTTTACTAAGGAGGAACCAACATGAAAGTATTTGGTAGAGGTGGCGAGGGTAAAGTGGGGAGAGGTCTGGACTTGAGAGCTACTCCCTTTCATTTGACAAATCACTCTCTTCCAGGATTTCCCAGGTTCCAAATCATGACCTGCAAAGCAGTTTTAAATTGTAAACACCACAAGCTCTGGTACTTCGTAAGTGTTCAATTAAAAGAAAAAAATTGTGGAGTAAATAACATAAGTCATCCAGCAAATCAAAGCAGAAAGAAAACATAATTCATAGACAAAAGTATCATATGTTCAGAGTTGGTCACAAGCAAAGCGAAGGGAGTTTCAGTCATATATGACTTAATTATTAAAGATATTAGGATATTAAAGATATTCTAGTCATAAAGGGCACGGGAGACTTTTCTTCCAAACCTTGTACATAAGGCTTCAAGTAGGAGTAATGTAGACAGGTAACGCCTCAACAGTCTCCCTCTGGCAAACTGAATAGGGTATTTCCTAAGGATGTACCTTGTATTTTACTAAACCAATGGCAGGATTTAACACCTAAATGCAACTTGTTAAGTCCAATTGTGTAGAAGAATGAGATTTTTAAAAAAACGTGATCCACTTGGTATTTATACATGAATCTGTGGCTTGCAACTGTGTTCACAGAAATTGAGGTCTGCTGCAGAGTGGCTCGGAACCACCATCAGGGTTGGAGGGGCAGTATAGCCAGCAGAATCAAGTGTCCTGTCCCCAGCATGAGAGTGTGATTTTTAAATTTTGTAAATAGGTCATTGAGATAGGAGAATAAATGCACAGTACTTCAAAAATATAACTATCAACGGGACTGAGCAACCAATTTGAGTCTGTGTTGTTAGGTTCTTCCCCTTTAGGATACTGGTGAATAAGGGGACCAGATAGGCTGGTGGGAAAATTAGCATTACTGTGTGTGAAAATTAAGAAGAATATTTCAAGAATCTATCTTGCATTGATGGACTTCTTGCCTGTACACAGATGAACTGTGGAAGTCCCTAAATGCAAAGACAAAAAACATTAGATCAAAAAATATCAGGAGAGAAAATAGTCCTGGAGAGGACTATTTTCTGAGCAAGAAAATGGGGAATAGATAGAATTAGGAATTGTGGTGAAAAGAAATTACTACTATAAGAGATTGAGACCCAGAATGCAAGTAATTTTCATCTTGCCTGCCAGCAGGAATGTGATGTGGATTTGGGAGCAGGAAGTTGTGAAAAATACTGAGTTTCCAGAAACTTTGTCATGATTTGCTGATGGTGCAAGCTCTGGGCATGTAGGATGTGAGTGCAGGCAAATGTGCAGTAGCTCTTCCTATGGCTGACTTCTTACCTTTCAAGTTTCAGCTCAAGTGCTTCCCTTGTCACTTCCTCTGTGAGAGCATTTAAAATATACCTGCCTCCTGTTTGTTTTTGTTTTTTTAGAATATGACTGATAATTTTATTATTAGCATTTACTGAAATCACTAAATGTGTTAAAATTATTTTGTCTGCTTGTTTCCTTGTTTATTGCCTACCCCTCTCCCTGAGGAAAGGTACCATATCAGTCCTTTGCTCTTACATATTTGACACAACTGGATAGCAGGTGCTTAACAATATTTCCTGAATGAAAGTACAAATGGACAAATGAACAAATTAATGAATATCGTATATTTACCAGCTCTGTTTCAAACGCTACCATGGTGTCCCTTATCATTTTGACCAATTCTGTTTTTTTCTTGTGAAGGTCGAATGAAATCTTGGCAGGTCAGGTGTATTATCTTATAAGATGTCATTACTCAAAGTAGTGACTGAAAGTCAGAGGGAGCTTTCCCCTAAAGAAGTTCTCTCACCTCTAGAAAGCTCTCAACCTCTTTATTTTTGCTTCTAATGCCCTTTGACTTCTTGGCATGATTTAGATTACCATGAATGACTTCTGCATCATTAATGTAGTGGACCCATTCACCCCTGTTTTCTGCTTTTCTATATGACTGGCATTAAATTTCTTTATAATTATAAAGGGATGCTATTTAACTTTGGAATAACTTATAGTAGTGTTTTAAGCAGAGCTTAATTTATAACCTGAGAATTCTTTATATAAAAAGACACAGAAAATTCCCATTTTAAAGTCCAAACATCAAATCTTATTATTCTTAAAGCTGTCCTATAGTTAATTTTGAATGAAAGTCAAAATATAAGCAATACTAAAATATGAATCCTTAAGGTTTTAACCAGGTTAAAGTCCTGTAATGTATCTTTGATCAACTAAAGTTCTTATTAATATATTAGTTATAGATTTGAAAAATGTTGGGAGCAGAGACATGATTTTAAAAACTAAGCCCCAATCATAATTCTGATTTCTTATAATAGACATTATACTATACTAGCAATCTAAATAGCAATAGGTTAACTGTTAATAAGACTGAAGATTTATGTTGGTTATAAAAATGCGTGGTAATATCAGTGATAGAACCCATCCATATGTTAGGCAGTACTCTTAATGTAGGCAGAAAATACATAATAACTAATACTTTTGTAGCATTTCCTATTCCCAGGGTCTCTTCCAAGAACTTAAACCACATAACATATAAAATTCTTGGAAGAGTTATTCGAAGACAGTGTTAATGTTACCTTAACAGAGGAGGAAACTGAGGTACAGGGCAAAGAAGAGCCATGCCCAGAGTCACAGCTACTAAGTGGCAGATCTGGGTTTCAAACCTAGGTAATCTGTCAACAATGTATATTCTCTTTAACCCTGGAATATACATGTAGATGGGGCTTATTTGAATATTTTAATATTACTGACTTGATTTCCAGTCAACAAAGGTTATAATGAATATGACAAATTTAGAACTTGTCAAAAATCACTGTAATTGTTTAATTCCATGCACCTGCTAGGGTTGAGGGGAGAACTTCATTAACTTGGGCAAGTGTTTTTTTCTGTTTGTTTTTTTTTAAACATCTTTATTGGAGTATAATTGCTTTACAGTGGTGTGTTAGTTTCTGCTTTATAACAAAGTGAATCAGTTATACATATACATATGTGCCCATATCTCTTCCCTCTTGCATTTCCTTCCCTCCCACCCTCCCTATCCCGCCCCTCTAGGTGGTCACAAACCACCGAGCGGATCTCCCTATGCTATGCGGCTGCTTCCCACTAGCTATTCATTTTATGTTTGGTAGTGTATATATGTCCATGCCACTCTCTCACTTTCTCACAGCTTACCGTTCCCCCTCCCCATATCCTCAAGTTCATTCTCTAGTAGGTCTGTGTCTTTATTCCCGTCTTACCACTAGGTTCTTCATGACCCTTTTTTTCCCTTAGATTCCATATATATATGTTAGCATATATATGGAATAGTATTTGTTTTTCTCTTTCTGACTTACTTCACTCTGTATGACAGACTAGGTCCATCCACCTCACTACAAGTATCTCAATTTCGTTTCTTTTTATGGCTGAGTAATATTCCATTGTATATATGTGCCACATCTTCTTTATCCATTCATCTGATGATGGACACTTAGGTTGCTTCCATGTCCTGGCTATTGTAAATAGAGCTGCAGTGAACATTGTGGTACATGACTCTTTGAATTATGGTTTTCTCAGGTATATGACCAGGAGTGGGATTGCTGGGTCGTATGGTAGTTCTATTTTTACTTTTTAAAGGAACCTCCATACTGTTCTCCATAGTGGCTGTATCAATTTACATTCCCACCAACAGTGCAAGAGGGTTCCCTTTTCTCCATACCGTCTCCAGCATATATTGTTATATATATATAAATAACACATGGTTATTTTTAGTAAGGCCTGCCCTGAGGGGAAACTAACCAGAGACTAACTGACTTAAGGGAAGGGAAATACCCAATCCAGTCAGCACTAGACTTCCACATGGGAGAAGGGAGATACTCGACTCCAGCCCCTAGAGCCATCGTATCTCACCCAAGGCAGGCTACATATGGTATGCTTTCAACTATATGCTGTTCTGGAAATGACAAAACCATGGGACTAGTAAAATGTTCAGTAGTTAGCAGGGGTTAGCGTGGGGACAGGGAATGATTAGGAAGAGCACAGAGCATTTTTAGAGCAGTGAATATATTCTTTATGATACTATAATGGTGGATACATATCATTATACATTTGTCCAAACCCGTAGAATGTACACCAGCGGGAGAGAACATTAAGGTAAACAATGGACTTAGGGTGGTTGTGATGTGCCAGTGTAGATTCAGCAGTTGTCACAAGTGTACCACTCTGGTGGGGGATGTTGACAAGTGGGAGTGTCTATGCATGTGTCTGGGCATATTGGAAATAACTATACTTTCCACTCAGTTTTCCTATGAACCTAAAATTGCTCTTGAAAAACATCTTAAAATATTAACTATAGAGGTTCAACAAGTTATTTGAGTGGGCAGAAGAAATTATCAGCCAACCTGAAGATAGATCAATTGAGATTATCCAGTCTGAGCAACAGAAAGAAGAAAGAATGAAATAATACACTGAGCATCAGAAACCTGTGAGACACCCTCAAATGTATTAACATATTCATAATGGATATTCCAGAAGAAGAAGAAATAGAGAAAAGGTCAAAATGACTATTTGAAGAGATAATGGCTGAAAATGTTTTCAAATTTGATGAAAACATTAATTTACACACCCCAAAAGTTCAACAACCTCCAAGTAAGATAAACTCAGAGATCCATTTATGTACACATCTTGAAAGCAGCTAGAGAGAAGGTATTCTTGATGTACAAAGCGTCCTCAGTCTGATTAACAGCTGTTTTATGATCAAGAATCCTGGAGGTCAAAGGACAGTGGTATAACATATTCAAAAATGGTGATAGAAGAAAAAATCAACCAAGAATTATATATCCAACAAAACCATCCTTCAAAAAAAGATGGAGAAATTAAAACATTCCCAAATAAACGCCAATGGTTCATGGCTAATAGATCGGCCATACAAAATATAGGAAGTCCTCCAGAATGAAATGAAAGGAAATTAGACCATTACTTGAATCTTCATGAAGAAAGAGCCAGCACTGGTCAACACACCTAAATAAATAGGTAAATATAAATGACAGTATAAGGATTTTTCAAAAAATCCTACACAAAATACTAGAAAATTGAAGCCAGAAGCATATAAAAAAGAATTTGTAGACCATGATCAAGTGGAATGCAGAGTTTGTTCAACATAGGAATGAATTATGTAATTCATCTTATTAAGAGATTAAAGGATCAAAAATATTGAATACATGATTATCTCAACATATGCCAAAAATGCATGTGACAAAATCAAACATCCTTTCATGAGTAAAAGAAAAAACACTCAACAAACTAGAAATAAAAAGTATATTTTCTATAGCTGCTGGAACAAATTACCATAACATTAGGGACTTATACAACACATTTTTTTCTTACTTCACAGTTTTATAGTATAGAAGTTCAAACTGGGCCTCACTGGAATAACGTTAAGGTATCAGTTGGCCTTTGTTCCTTTTTGAAGACACTGGGGGGAAATCCCCTTTCTGGATGTAAAGAATTTGTCCATGAACATGAATTGGAAGACTTAATCTTTTTTTTTTTTTTTTTTTTTCTTAATCTTTTTAAGATTGTAAAATTCCTAAAATTGATCTACTGATTCAGCACATGCTGTGTCAAAATTCTAGCTCTTTTTTTTTTTTTTTTTTTTTTTTTTTTTTTTTTTTTTTTGCAGAAATGTACTGGCTGATCCTAAATTTCATATGGAAATACAGGTGATGCAGTCTAACCAAAACAATGTTGAAAAGAATAGCAAAATTGGAAGACTGACTTCCCAATTTCAAATATTGCCACAAAGTTGCAGTAATCAGAATTGTGTTATACCATCATAAGGGTAGACATACAGATTAATGGGATAGAATTTAGAGTCCAGAATTAAATCCATAAATTCCTGATCAATTGATTTTTTTAAAAAAATCAGAGTCCTGAGATTTCATGGGGGAAGAATAATCTTTACAACAAGTGGTGGTGGGACAGTTAGATATAAGCTGCAATGCTCTCTCTCACTATTTACAAAAATTAAGTCAATATGTATAAAAAACTTAAATGTAAAGATTAAAATGATAATATTTTAGGAGAAATCAAACACAATTATTCCTTACCTTGAACTAAGCAATGATTTCTTAGATATAACACTGAAACCACAAACAGCAAAAGAAAAATAGACTATAGTGAAATAGAAAATACTTTTGATTCAAAGTAAGATATCAAGAAGGTGAACACACAAACCACAGAATGGGAAAAAATATTAGTCATATATTTGAAAAGAGTCTAGGATTTAGAATACATAAAGAGCTCCTACAACTCAATAATACAAAGAAAATGAACCCAGTTAAAAATGGGAAAATGCTTCAAATAAATATTTCTCTGAAGAGAATGTAAAAATAGCCTATAAACACATGCAAAGATCCTCAATATCATTAGCCATTAGGAAAATGCAAATCAAAATAAAAATTAGATACCACTTAACACCCACAAGAATGACTAGAATAAAAAAATATGCACATTAGCAAATTTGGTGTGGTTAGGGAGAAATTGGAATCCTCATAGATTGCTGGTGAGGATGTAAAATGATGCAGCTGCTGTGGAAAACAGCTTGGTAGCTCCTCAAGAAGTTCAACATAGGGTTACAATATGGCCCAATAATTCCACTTCTAGGTACTCAGGACAATTGAAAGCACAAAAGAAGTGATTTATGAATGTTCATAGGAGCTTTGTTCATAATAGCCAAAAAGTGGAAAATGTCTAAATGTTCATCAGTTGAACAGTGGTTAAACAAAATGTGATGTATTCATATAACGGAATATTCAACCATAAAAAGTAAAGAAGTAGTACTGACACATGCTACATCATGGATGAACATTTTTAAAACATGTTAAGTGAAAGAAGCCAGACACAAAAGTCCACATATTGTATAATCCCAATTATAAAATGTCTAGAATAGCCAAATTTATAGACAGAAGTTAGATTAATGGTTTCCAGGGCCCATGGGTGGGCGTGGGAAGTGAATACCAAGTGAGCATGTGGTTCCTTTTTGGAGTGATCAGAATGTTCTGGAATTACATAGTGATGATGCTTGTACAAGTTTGATAATATACTAAAAATCACTGAATGGTACACTTGATTTTTTTTTTATTGGAGTATAGTTGATTTACAATGTTGTTGCTTTCAGGTGTACAGCAAAGTGATTCAGTTATACATATACATATATCCATTCTTTTTCAGATTCTTTTCCCATAAAGGTTATGACAGAGTATTGAGTAAAGTTCCCTGTGCTGTACAGTAGGTCCTTGTTGGTTATTTTATATATAGTAGTGTGTGGATGCTAATCCCAAGCTCCTGATTGATCCCTCCCCCCGCACCTTTCCCCTTTGGTAACCATAAGTTTGTTTTCAAAATCTGTGAATCTGTTTGTTTTGTAAACAAGTTCATTTATATCACTTTTTTAAAAATTAGATTCCACATATGTGATATCATATGATATTTGTCTTTCTCTGATTTAGTTCACTTAGTATGATAATCTCTAGGTCTATCCATGTTGCTGTAAATGACATTATTTCATTCTTTTTTACAGATGAGTAATATTTCATTGCGTGTGTGTGTATATATATATGTGTATATATATGTATATATATACACATATATATATGTACATGTGTATATGTATATATGTGTACATATACCATATCTTTTTTATCCTGTCGGTGGACATTTAGGTTGCTTCCACGACCTGGCTATTGTTAATAGTGCTGCGGTGAACATTGGGGTGCATGTATCTTCTGTAATTATGGCTTTCTCTGGATATATGCCCAGGAGTGGGATTGCTGGATCATATGATAGCTCTATTTTTTGTTTTTAAGGAACCTCCATACTGTTATCCATGATGGTTGTACCAATTTATATTCCCACTGACAGTGTAAGAGGATTCCCTTTTCTCCACACCCTCTCAAGCAGTTATTGTTTGTAGACTTTTTGATGATGGTATATTTTAAAAGGGTGAGTTAAATGGTATGGGAATTACATTTTAATAAAAATTATATGTATATTATGCATTAATGGTGAAATTTTTAAGAAAAATGCTATTTACAGTAACATCAAAATCATCAGGTACCTAGTAGAGAGTCTAAGAAAAGAGATACACAAACATCACAGAGGAAATAATAAAATTTTAGAGAGAGATTAAAGAATAAAAAAAGGACAAACCTCCCTTGTTCATGAATTGAAATGCTCAGTATTAAAAAGACAAAAATTCCCTGAAAACTGATTGTAAAACAATCAAAATAAGAGTCACAACAGATGTTTTGTTGTATATTTTGCTTTGCAGTTCAGCTAGCCAATTCTAAAATTTATAGCAAGTTGTAAATGTCCTAGGAAAGCAAAGGCATTCTTGAATAAAAACAAACAGGAAGAGCCTCTATAATACAAAATGGCATATAAAACTGTGGTAAACAAGAAAATGTGTTATTCACAAAAGGGTAGACAAGTAGACCAATGGAGGAAAATAGAGAGCATCTAAACAGATCTTGGCATAAGCGATACTAGAAGGGAAGAAATGAGCTTTTAACACAGTACGGTTTAGGGCTAATTCTATATATGTCAGAAAACAATTAGTGTTGGTAAGAATGTGTAGAAATTGGAACCCTTGCACTTTGTTGGTGGGATTGCAAAATGGTGCAGCTGCTATGGAAAACAATATGAAGATTCTGCAAAAACTTAAGACAAGAATTAGCATACGATCTAGCAATCCCCCTTCTGGGTATTTATCTGAAAGAATTAAAATCAGGATCTCAGAGAGCATTTGGCACTCCTGTGTTCATCACAGCACTATTCACAGTAGCCAAGATGTGGAAACAATCTAAATGTCCATTGATGGGTGAATGGATAAAGAAAATGTGGTATATACAGCAATGGAATACTATTCAGTCTCAAAAATGAAAGAAATTCTGCCATATGGGACAGCATGCATGAACTTTGAGGACATTATGCTAAGTAGCAAATAAGCTAGTTACAGGAAGAGAAATACTGCATGGTTCTACTTACATGAGGTATGTATAATTGTCAAATTCATAAAATCAAGTAGAATGGTGATTTCCAGGGCCTGGAGGAGGATGAAATCGAGAGTTACTGATTAACAGGCATAAAATTTCAGTCAAGCAAGATGAATAACCTCTAGAGATTGACTTAAAACATTTTACTTTTGGTCAACAATAATGCATTGTACACTTAAAAATGTATAAAGAGAGTATATCACATGTTAAGTGTTCTTACCACAATAAGGTTAAATTTTTAAAAAAGACACCTGTACATTAAATGTTTCCATTTGTTGTTGTGTAGTATTGATAGTAGGATTAAAAAATTACTACATTAGATGGACAGAAACGTAAACATAATTCATTTTCTGTTAGTCACTCACTTTATAACTATGTTTTCCTGAAGCCCAGAGCATCAATGGATTTCTGCATAAACTTATACCACATGCATATAATAGATAACTACATTTTTTATGAAATTATAATTTTCTCTGTCAAATCAATATAGACCGTCAGAAGTTATTAGTTTCACAGTACACTCAGTACTGGTATCACATAACATAGGTGTTCCTAAAAATCATTGCACTGTGCATATTATGTAATAAAGACCACAGGGCTTATGGAAAATGGAGTTAAAGGAAAAACACTAAAAAATACTTTGTCAGTGTTACATAAAAATACACAGGGACTTAATGAAAATGGTATTATTGTTTTATACATGTTAGATAGTTAACACAACCTGACACTTGATTGTGGAAATGGGTGTGGGAAGAGTTTGCATTTGTAACTTAGCCCACTTCTATCATTTCACACTATGTGAAGTCAGAAGTGAAGTTTTAACACCAGATGTGTGGATGGAGGTAAACCAAAGTAGCTGGTATATGTTTGAGGTGTATGCTTTATGTATTCCTACATCGTTCCATTTGATGAGATGCATTTTTCTGAGTTTACGTAGTAGTTCTCGTGGATGACATTGCACAAAGGCAATGTATAATTTGTGTTATTCTTACGTTGTTCCCTAATATATCAATCACACTGAAATAAATTCACATTCTCAGAACAAGTGTTATAGCAGAACTGAATGGAAATCCCTTTTTTGCCTCCCTCCGCCCCCAGTATTGATAGATTCCAAATGCAGTTCACTGAGTGGGTATGCTTTACTTATATTTCTAGTGGAGTACTATGTGTAAACTTGTATGAAATTCAAACAACATCAAATTTAATACATCTACCGTATTGGAAATATCTCTACAGAATCCCTATGAGCTATTGCACTTTATGTTGTTTATAGTAACTTCCTATTAACCAAATATGGCAACCTCCAAATGCACTAGTAAGAGTAAATATATGTATTAAATAGTAAGTTCATTCTTTTTTAGGTAGTAAGGTTCTTAAAGTGAAATATAGAGTATGTATACTATATCCCACAAAGATAATAAAATTAAAAATTCCTAAAATGCATTTACAGACAGTTACAGAGTCCATCTTTAGGTATAATTTTTCCCTTGCTTATATGAACACAGCTCTTTTTAAAATCAAGTCACTGGGCACAGCACGTGCATCCAGGAGCAGAATATAGTCGTAACGCTGGTAAGAGGTTTAATGTTCTGAGGATCAATACAGTACCTAAGTGCATTCTTAAGATGCTGGTTGTGCAGTATTTATTGCTTTTGATTGATTACCAAAATATGAAATACTGCATTTCCATAAGTAGTTATTTTTCTCATAAAGTATAGACATCAGAGGGGAAAGTCAAGTTCTCAGAGAAGACTTGGAACTTCTTCCTCTGCTGGAAATTATTACAAAGTAAGTAAAACACAGAAACAAAAACTAAGTACAAACACTTAATTTAGAAATATTAAAAGCCAACATGCCGTCAATGTGCCAAATGCCATATACCCTGTATAATTAAGATAATGCAGACATAACTATTACAAATATTTACTATAATGTATTTTCTAATATTTAAAATCAAAAGTTGGTAACAGTATACGTAATATTTGCTTGGCTTTTAATCTGATTGTGATATGTTTTTAGGGCATTTCAGTTTAAAAATACCTTTCAATCCTCCAAATTTCTGGCACATTTTGAGAACTAGAGCCCTTAAATAGTTAACTCCCCTACTTACTAGCACATATTGAAAATGAATCTATTTTTTATTTACTAAAACTATATCAGAATTAATAGTTCTTTGTCTTTATAATATTCTATATTTAAATCTGTTTACATTAATCTCATTTGAATTGCCCAATAATCCTGGGAGTTTGACCCAGAATTTTAAAAGTAGAAATGATTTCAGAATTAAGCTTATTTGATCAGTATGGAACTTGAGGCCTGTGGGTGAGAAAATGAAATTTTATCACAGTAAGGTTTAAAACCAATTCTATGTTAATTTTTTCTTCCTTTTTGTTTCTTAATAAATTGCTGTCCTTTGCTACTGGTGGCATCAGAGAAATAAGCAAAAAAAAAAAACCTCAATATGTTCTTTTTAGAAATTGATGGTTTCATTATTTTTAAAAACTCTCCATGTTCTTGGGATCATGATTAAGAACAGTAGAAAATTCCTCTGATTAATCAAAATCTAAGTGATGAGCGATTACTCACATAAAATAAATTAATAACAAAGTAAATTTAATCAACCAAAATGGAAGGCACAGGTTGAGGGTGAGACCTCATGGTATATATGGAAAGAGCACCCCTTTAGAGTCAAAGAGTTCTTGGTTCATGTCACAGCTCCTCTGCACTAGTGACTTTAGTCCTTGAGTAAGTTACTTGGCCTAAATTTTCATGCTTGTAATGTGAGAATAGTAGTCATCCTTATATTTCACTGTTTTAAAGGTTGAATAAAATAGTATATAAGCACATTTGTCTCTAACTGAAACAGAGATTCTTAATAAAAGTGGAATTTATCATTGTCATATGAGATAATAGGGAAATATTGTGAAACAATTAGGGAATATATGACTTACTTTGGTTATAGTAGAGTAAGTAGATGGGAAATTATTTTTTGTTGTTGTCGTTTTTGTTTTCGTTTTTTTGTTTTTGCGGTACGCAGGACCCTCACCACCGCGGCCCCTGCCGCCGCGGAGCACAGGCTCTGGACGCTCAGGCCCAGCGGCCGTGGCCCACGGGCCCAGCCACTCCGCAGCATGTGGGATCCTCCCGGACCGGGGCACGAACCCATGTACCCTGCATCGGCAGGCGGACTCTCAACCACTGCGCCACCAGGGAAGCCCGATGGGAAATTATTGATGGGGGAGCATTCAGGATCAAAGAGATGGGCTAAGCACGTTTCAAAGGTGCAAGAAATAAAATGATATTTTTTTGTGGTGAATAGGAGAGCTGAACCACTACATATATGGAAGTAGTGATATATAAGGTTAAAAGTAAAGTCAGGATCAGATTGTGAAAAGCAAAATGCCAGTAGGCATAGTGAACCCATGAGTAGTGGAGAACGTAAAAGTTATTAAGTAATAGAGGTAGATAGACTAGGGGTTTACAGGATTCAAGGATTGGAAGTCAGGAAAAGAAATACAAATTTGTAAGAGACCCTATAAATTTAGGGTTTACGTATTTTGTAACCTTGTAACTAATTGAATTTTGTATTTTATGAAGCCAAATTTAAATAGGTTGAAATCATAAACCTCAGATTAAACTCTTACCTTGGTAAATTATTTAAAAATTTACATACTTTGCCAATTTAGGTTTAGGTTGGAGGATATAAACGAATATAAACCCATTTCTGTGACTCTGGAGTTAGGTAAAACATACAGTTAATAAATAAAAAGTTTACGGTTACCAGGGGGGAAAGGGGGGAAAGGATAAATTGGGAGATTGAGATTGACATATACACACTGTCCTCCTCATTTTTGAGCACATATACTAGAGAAAGCTGAGCAAGAGATGTGAACCTGCTCTTTGCTCAGAATACTTAATTTCCATGTGCATCTCACAATGGGAGTACGTACTTCACTTTGCTGCATGTAAGTCATACACAGCATGGCCCCTAAGACCAAACCAGTTGATTATTTCTTCTGGTACCCCACTGAATAAACAGCTATCTGTACCCATCGTGAAGGAAAATGTTGTCTGGTGGAACTTCATGTGAAATGTTGGTCCCCAATATAGTGCCTTCATTGGGCGATACTGGTTCCCAATATGATACATTCTTGAGGAATTTTTAATGGTAATTTTTAGTGTGTACATATTTTTCTTGTAATATCAGAAGCAAATTTTTAATATCTAGCTGCATTTTCCTAGTAAAAATAGCATAGTTTTCATCGATCTATCTAGTGTAAAATGAGATTGTAACTAAAAATTACGTTTGATAATCAGCTTGGTTTCCTTTGACCCAAATACCTTATACTTTGTTTTTCAAATGGCATTATGCACCTCTTGGGTTATATCAGAGATCATTTTTTTGATAGATAACATACTTTAACTGAAGAAGTGTTCAAGGAAGAAATGTTAAAGCACTGAAGTCTGGTAGACTAGGAGGAGAAAAAAATAATTTCTAACTTTCGTCTTCTTTACTATTCTACCGAAATCACAGCTATACACTCAGGTATTATCACTGAGACCCTTAATCTCAGGAGATCATCCTTTTAAAAGCTGGTGTCAGTGTATACAGCAAAATATGTGGTTTCCATGTTGTATGCCAGAACCCTTCATGTAACCTTTATGAAAACTGTATCTTGTCTGAAGTGTAAATCCTATTCTGAATACAAAAGGAGTCTGAAGACAGATACGTTTCTTAGGGCTTGGGAGAATAGTTTGAGTGGATGCATTCAACTAAATCACAACTATTCTATCCATGATTAATATATTGATAACACACCCAGGAATACAACTCCAGAATGCTGGCTCCTATGTGATGAGTTAAAGATAGACTGCTAAAGTTGTTCTTTTTTTTTCTTAAGTTGTTCTTAACACAACACAATCTTTTGGTTTAAGCCATTTGAGTTTTTATTAATATTTTTATGGACATTAGCTGATAGCTTCTGTTTTGAATTAAAAGAACAGAAGATATATAAAGGAATAATTCCCTTGAAGTATAATATCAATCTTTTGTTCAGTGGTTAAAAGTTTAAAAACATTAAACACTGGCAAGACCAGCTACTAATTTTAGTAGCCCAAACTTAATCTCTGTATCCAGTCATGTAGAAAATAAGTTTTAGCTTATTACTTTTAAATCAGATTAAACTAAGGAATATGCAGGAATTAAGTATAATATTTTACCTTTATCAACCTGAGCACTTCTATAGGTCTTCTTTCAAGTAGTGGTAGAGTAATTTGAAAGGGGGAAACGCTGTTAAACTTCAGATTTTTTTTACATCTAATATCTCAATTATAGAAACGCTTAGCTTCTTGAAAAGTACTTAAAGCTGAGTTCAATTGGCTTCTTTCTTTTTTGTGTATTTAATAATGTATATTTTCCTTAGTATTTGAAAGCTTTTAAAATAAATATTTAGATGGATTTTTTTCATGCTTTCATCTTTCCATGAAATATCTTTTCAGATTATGCTATGAAATAACTTCATTGGCCAATATTTATCATTTAAAATATTTATTAAGTACCCACTGAAACCCAGCACTATGCTTGGCATAGGCATAAAATGGTGATTAAAAACATATGTCAGTATTTTCATGAACTTAATGGTTTGGTAGTTATACCCCAATCCAATAGACACTAGTGTGTCTAGAGACGTTATGGTTGTCAGAACTTGGAGGGGAGGCAGTGTGCTTCTAGAATCTGGTGGATAGAGGCCAGGTATGCTGCTAAACATCCTACATTGCACAGAATGGCCACCCACCACAAAGAATTATTCAGCCTCAAATGCCAATGATGTCACAGTTGAAAAACTTTGCTAGTATTTAAAACAGGCGTTGCTTAAACAATTCCGCTGTTAAATGCATGAATAACATCCAAGATAAGCTCTTTGAAAGAAAGGAAACATGGTTTTACAAGAGCCCATAGCAAAGAAATTTGACCTAAACTGGGGTCCTTGTAGTCTTCTCTGAGGAATTGATCTGAAGTTTATCTGAAGATTAAGTGTTTTGTGCACAGAATGGGGGGAAGAGGGTTCCAGACAGAAGGGCTCATGGTTTGAGGAAAAAGGAATTAATAGCAATAGGACAGAAGCTGAGAGGGAGCTTTACGGTAGACTGGTGGAGTAGGTAAAACCATATATGGTTGTGTGGATCCTTTGAGGGAGGCAAAGCTATTGAAATAGTTGAAGCAAGGTGGGACTTGACTTCATCAGATCCACAGGTTTGAATATATCACTCTGGGTGCAGTACAGAGAGAGAGATTAGAAAAGGACAGTCGATGAAAGGAAACTAAGAGATGCTCTGGAGGGCACTGTTGCTATAAATTGTAATCTAGATCAACAGTAAAAATAACTTTGACAAGATCCATGTTTGTTTAACTCACAAATGAGAAAAGAAGGTCTTTGAAATCATGACTCATAAAATAGGTATTTAATTTTCAGTTTGTTTTGTTTTGTTTTGTTTTGTTTGCGGTACGCGGGCCTCTCACTGTTGTGGCCTCTTCCATTGCGGAGCACAGGCTCCGAACGCGCAGGCTCAGCCGCTCTGCGGCATGTGGGATCTTCCCGGACCCGGGCACGAACCCGTGTCCCCTTCATCGGCAGGCGGACTCTCAACCACTGCGCCACCAGGGAAGCCCTAATTTTCAGTTTTAATCCTAAGTATGCTTGTAGCTTGCCAAAAGTATATGTAAGCAAAGAGTTATGCCCCTCTTTTTAAAATTTATTGCTGTTCTTACCAAAAACATTGAAACACAAGGTGCATTTAATTAGCAAAGGAAAATAATGTGAAAAACAACAGAGTTCTCTGTCCAGTGCACAATACAGGGAGTGCCGTGCTTAAGAACCTGATTCAGGATTAAAGCCAAGGAAGGGCCACCAAATGGTTAATGTTTTGGTAAAGTGGGGTTGTAATTTGACTTTATCCAGAGTCTGTAATGTTTGAATAAGCATTTCTGCCTTAGAGCAGAGGGAGGAGATTAAATGGTTCGCCTTCTCTGAGCATTCTGTATTGTTCACAGGTACTGATGAAATATTGGAATTTCTGGTGAAGTGAATGACTAGAGGCAAAGGTACTTCTTTTTGTTTTAGAAGCTATTATTTTTCTACCTTTCTCAATAAAGAGGGAATTACTAAATCCTGATTTAGAGACTGTTAGCTTTTCTAAAGTGTTGGTGAGGGAAGTCGGAGACGGTAGTGAAGAAACTTAAGTATCATGAATCATAATGAAACTTTAGTTCAAACTAAATTATTTTCTAACCTTAAAAGAAAACCTTTTTTAAAAAATCTCTGGAAAATGTTCAGTTTGTTATGCCTGTTTTGTTTAAAGTTGATAGGAAGTAGAGTAGTAAATCGCTATTGATTCATATGTAGTGTTGAAACAATCTCTGTTAATGACATTGAAGTCATTTAGAGAAGCAAATTCTTCCACAGTAAGCTTTGCAGATGCTGACTAGCCTCTGTTTGAACAACCTCAGAGAGATGGAATTTGGGAGGTAATAAGACAACCAACCCATGGCATTGTGCAAGGCAGTGCTGTCTGCGAAAGAATTATTTTTTATATGAACTGTATCCCCCTCCTACCCTTAAAGTTGTCCTCATGATCCTTTTTCTACATTTAGAAGCAACATATAACCACCCTTCCAGTGTTGGAGATTTTCCTATCTTTTCAAGTGTTCATATGCTAGGCTATTCATCACTCTATCCATACTTATAAAATGGCAGCCAAAATAAATCTGAAGATAACTTTTCTAGATAAGGGCTGATTGGTTCTGGGAATGAGAGGGCTGCAGTTTCTTTTGATTTAGGCATTATATTTCTTATATTAAGTGAATTATGACGTTGTTAGTAGTTGGGGTCTATAATGGTTTTACTAATAAGGGTCAGCATTTAACTGTTTTTCCTTTTGATAGACTTACTAATCAGTTAATTAAGAAATGATGTAGACTTAACATTAGGTAAATCTAATTTTTACAGTGCTTTGCCAAAGCTTTCTATGTTTCATGGTTGGAAGATGTTATGGTTCACCAATCTTACAACTCACAGAATAATTGTACTGAAAGAATACTGAGGTTTGAAGAGTTCAGTTTTGGATATGTTGATTTCTGTATCTCCATGATCCCTGCAAATGGAGATACCCTTTTGAAAAGTTAGTTATATGTGTCTGAGGCTCAAAAATTAGTGAAGACTATTATTATATTTTAGCAACAGTAAGCATAAAGATGATTGCTGCAGTCTTGGGTATGAATTCAAACAAAATGAAGATAAATTGAGTAAAGATGAGATCTTAAGATGGAATGGAATACTTGGGCATTCTGATTTACAAGGAACAAAGTCAACCAAAAATGAGAAGATGCATTCACAGAGAAAAGGGTGATATCAGAAGAGTGATGTCTCAGAATCTTACATGGCAGAGTTTCAAGAAGCCAGCAGTGGCCTGCAATATAACTGGCACAGAGAGGTCGAATAAGGCAATAACTAAAGCATGGATATTAGATTAAGCAAGCAGTTTGGATTTGATGACCTTAGCCATAATGCAGTGGAGTAACAGATTTTCATGGATTGAGGACTAAATGAGAGTTGAGAACGTGTGTACAGTAAATATAAATTGAAATTCTCTATTTTGATGGAAGGATTTGGAGTTGCTGGGAAGGCTACAGTTTAGGATCCCAAATCCTAGATGAAGATGGAATAACAAGGATTTCAAAGATGAAAATAAGGCAAATGAGTCATGAACAGTGTTGTGTGGTGTGCCAAAGTTCTCAAAAATATTTTATATAAGCGTGAAAGAATAATCTCGAATAGACATTGACAAGTTTAATAATAGGAGAACCACAAACCTGTGGGGGGTGAGGTGTATGGGAGAGGCAGCCTTTATTTTCGAGGAACACTTGGAAAAGTAGAATCTTTTGGGAAAACTGGAGTCAAGGAGCATTCTGAAAAATAGAGTATGTAAGAATCATTTTTTTCTTTTTTTTTTTTTTTGGCTATGCAATAGGTATTTAAGGACTGTGGAGATAGGATACAGAAGGCAAATCTGATGAAAATTTATGGAGGCAATAGCCATGAGTAGTAAAGAGAGCTGAAGGTATTTGTTGTTTCAAGAATTATAAGGGTGTAAAGTATGTGAGAATATAGGATCTGAAGGGAACTTGGTAAACTTGATTGAGTCCATGCATGCCTTCTGCCAGGGGCCTAACTGTGTTGGCTGTCGTTCTGCTTGTGCTCAGACTATTAAATAGAAGATTGAAATTTTTGAAAAGGGTGAAAACAGTGACTAGCATCAGAGAGGCTATTATATTCATTCAAAATAATATATTTTAATTTCCCATCTCTGGCACATGGATTCCTACAGCTTATTTTACAGTTTTGAAGTCAGCCTTCCACACACCATCTCCTTAACAAATTGCTTCCTTTTGAAATTCCCAATCTTCCCTAACTTCAGTGTTTCTTCTGTGGGCTCGCAGAGTTTTTGATGAAATTCATGTAGGAAATGGTGTCGTGATCCTGCTATCAAAAGGTGGTCTTGTTGCTTTTGGCAAAAGCGCCTAAAATAAAAAGTTGAGTAGAAAGGAAGAAGAAACTTAAAGATTTTAAAAAATTTAATCAATTGATGAAGGTAAGAGGAAACTCATTTTACTGGGTAGATGCAGTTTGGATTTGATGACCTTAGCCATCAAAGGTAAGAGGAAAATCATTTTAGTAGCCTCCACCCACTAAAATGAGTTTCCTCTTACTTTCTATCCATGAAACATTTTATTGTTCTCTTAATTGTGTCTTTTATCAGTGGAAATTTTCATGCTGGAGGGGTTAAATAGCTCAGAAGTAAGTCCTTTCTCACGTTGGCCTGATGTCACTACTGCAGACAAACTAATTTATTATTGATGACTTATGATGCTTTTTTATCTGTCTCCACCTCAGCACTTCTGATATGTTGGGTAAAGCCTATTGATTCACCCAGGTTTGGCTTTTATGGTAATTTACTGAAAGGGAGCCTTGAAGAAAGCTTGCAGAAGAGGTAGACATTTTTCAGATCTTACCCAAGTGGAATAAAAGAAACGTAAAAGGTCTGTTTTTCTCCAGTTGAGTAAATGATTCTGCTAGGGTTTAACTTGTGGGTGCGTCAGGGTTGATGGAGAAAGGATACCGTTAGATGTGGAATGAGACTTAAAATTATTGAGTATTGGATCTCAATGATGGGCCATGCCCTTTAAAAATACAGGAGTTCAACATTAAAGGCATGATTCAATTTAGTTTTTCAAAACCTGCAAAATTTCCTCCTTGAGAAGCCTTTGTATGTTACAGTAAGAGTTTGTTAAATGGATTATGTTTTGAAGTATATTATGACTAATATTCCTGTTATCCTGAATCAGAAGTATCTGAAAACTAAAAGTAAATATCCCATTTTATCTATCATGCCTTTTCATGTAAATGTACAATTTGTTTTGATTGGATCTAAATTGTTGAGCAGAGAGAATGAATGCATCTACTTTTCCTAGCTCTCATGCTACTGCAAATTGAATTCTCCTGCGTATTGTTCTGGCTTGACTACATTTGTCTGTTTTTTATCTCTGCTATGCAAAAAGATTAGAGTTTTATCTTCCCAATGGGAAACTGAAAAACAATATTCTCCCCTTTATTGATAGGCTTCTTCCAGAAAAAATGCAGCTAAATAAGTTAGTTTTAAGCAACAGATAAGATAATCCTGAACACTGAATAAAATTGAAGCTCAGGAGAGAACATTTGAAAGCTGGATAGATTACCGAGATGCAGCCGATCACGGATTAGAGAAAAAAATATTGTCGTCTGATGAGACAACTGAACAAAGAGGGAGCACAAAGCTTTCAATTTTATCAGTATATACAAGTTCTATCAGTCTTATTACTATAAAACTAGCCTTTAGCTTCTGTGCAGAGAAAAAGCAAATCACTAGAGTTACAGAGCTGTTCTACTTAGATAATGTATTGGAACAAATTATAGTATGCTTTAACTGTCCCTAGGACAGTTCTGAACTTTTACATTTGCCTTTGGTTAGAGAAGGTGAGAAGAACTGAAAAATAAGTAGGGGTAAGGAAAGGAGAAAAGGAATAAAACGTTACATAGGTACTTCTCTTTAGTGGATATTGAAGATAGTGAACCAAATATTTAGAACAGGCTTACTTTCTCATTATTTTATTTAGAAATAATTTCAAACATAGTGGATCCATTAAAATTTTAAGTAGATATTTTACATTTGCATTGGCTTCATTTAATAACTTTCTTATCAAGATGTGTAGGTACATGTGTGTGTCGGGAGCCATTAGGTGCAGTATACTTCGTTATTCACAGAGAATATAAGGAAATAAGAATGATCTTTGTTCTTATGTCTCTTGTATCTAGTTGCTGAGAGGTTTCATATATTGAATTTTACTTACATTTTTTGTACATAATTATCAACTTAGTGACTGGATCAGGAAAATAATATGGACAATTCTTTGCAGTTTGGATGAGAGAAAATGGTCAGAGAAAGGTATATGTTAGAAGGGAAGCCTTCTAGGAGGAGATGAGATTTGAGTTGACTCTTGAAATTTTTAGAAATCTAGACAGCAATGATGTAAAATAGTGTGGTCAGAGGTAGAGTATGGTAACAAGCTAGGTGTTATCATGATAGTGTATAGCATTTGGGATTTTGAAATTTGAGAACATTGTTTTATTTTAGATTGTAGAAATATGCACTTCCCATTGAAAGAAATTTGGACATTATCTGATACTCTCTCTCTGGTATAACTAAAAGAGTTAGAGAATCACAGAAAATAGGAACAGCATTCTTTACAGCTGTAGGAACAATAGGATCTAAATTAGTGGAAAGGTTTATTAAATAGCTTTTAGGCTTGCTGTCTGATTGCCAGAGTTCTGTCTACAGAGTTTAAAGTCCTAGATGTAAGAATGTTCCTCAGCATAAAGTGTTTAAAGAAAATCGAGGCTTAGAAAATATGAGAGAGTTGTTTTAGGCTAATGGGCTTGTAAGATGTGGCCAAAGGGACAGCGTATTGGAGAAAATAATAATAGAAAATTAACTAATAAGTTACAGGACTGGTAGTAAATAGCTAATTGATAAAGAAGAAAACACAAGTTATTAAAACAATATCTACTTGTATGATCATATACGTATGAAGATGTTAGAAGATATATAGGAATTAGCAGACGAATGACTGAGTCAGAAATTTATGATTACAGCTAAATTTAAACTGTTGTTAAATTTGTATCAGAGTAGAAGGCTAGGACTGTGAGTTAGGGATACCGACCTCTTCAGCGTTCTAATTAGAGGCTTAAAAGATTCCTACTGGGGTAAAAATGCCACAGTACCATCCTCATGAAGCCCAGATTCAAGTTAGGGTATGCTAATCACTTTTTCAGATTTGCTGAATAAGTGATATGATTTGGGGGTACCATGAGCAATGTGTTCCCAAAGATTGAGCAAAGCAAAATGCATTTAATGAAAGAATGCAGCTATTTGCCAGATAATGCATTTTTGCTATCTACTAAAAAGGGTCAGGGACATGGCAGACAAAGATTGGACTACGATGAGAGAAAAAACTCTACTTGTGTAAACACATTCATGAGTTGTTGTTCTGTAAAGGACATTGATCATCTCTTCCAGATCTTGATTGTGGGACGCATTTTCCTACTTCTTTCCATGCCTTGATTTGTTTTAAAAATTTTGTGTGTGTGTGATGGACATGGTGAGTGAAATGTTGTGAAGAGGCCTCATCTTTTAAAGTGTACTGAGCTTTACTCAGGCAGTTAGTTAAATTACTGATGGTTCCTTTTGGGTGTATTAGATATAGTTTTATTCTTTTAAAAAAATATATTTACTTGTTTATTTGGTTGCACCGGGTCTTTGTTGTGGCATGCATGTGGGGTCTAGTTCCCCGACCAGGGATCGAACCCTGGCTCCCTGCACTGGCAGCACGGAGTCTTAACCACTGCACCACCAGGGAAGTCCCTAGTTTTATTCTTTATTAACTTGATACTATCTTGGTCTTGAATTTAGTCAATTTTTGGTGGATTTATTACCAACTACAGATATCCATACAGTTGGACATATTCAGAGGGAGGGAATAACATTTCATAGGTATTTGTGTGTGTTGCTTTTTTTCTTGTTACTAAATAATAGCAGATTACTGTATAAAATTTTGAAAATGCAGATAAGCATGGGAAATGAAGATTACCTGTAATTTCACCACCGTAAGGAATTTCTATTGAAGTTTTACGTTTTCTACTATGTTATATATTCTCTTTATGTGTTATATTTTGCATGCTGCTTTATAAAATTTTTACATTTAACTATTATGATTTGGGGACTTCCTTGGCAGTCCAGTGGTTAAGACTTCGCCTTCCAACACAGGGGGTGTGGTTTGATCCCTGATCGGGGACCTAAGATCCCATATGCCTCGTGGCCAAAAAAACTGAAAACATAAAACAAAAGCAATATTGTAACAAATTCAATAAAGAGTTTAAGAAAAAAAGCACTGAATATTATGATTTTAAGACTATGCCAATAACTAGTATTTTTAAATTTCAGCATTCAAGAAAAACACATTAATTACTTTGGTACTAAAATTAAGTATTGTGGTCATAAATAATTGTGACTATGTTTACAAATCATTTTTTAGTTTTTTTTTTTTAAAAAACTCACAAAAATTGTTCTTTTTGGATACTTTCATCTACAGGGTCTTCGTAGTTTGTAGTGATAAATGATACTCTGCCATAAATGGACTCTTTAGAAACTTTCTTTTAGTAATATCATGGAATATGTTGTTTATTCATAGCTATTTCCTTTTCACAAAGCTTTATTTAATGTATCAACTCTCAAAAGTCAGAATGCATTCTAAACCTTTTGCTTCCCATGTTCGGTTCAAAGGGTTGAAAAGACATTTCAGTTCTAGGTTGTAAATTCGAATGTGATTCTGGTTGATATTTGACAGCTGTATCACAACCTACGCTCTAAAAGCTGTTGCACGCAGTCTACTATCCGGTGTTAACATGACACAAAATCTCATTTGACATTGATGAAGGAAGCCACTCCATAGAATGGATGAGAGACTGAGTTATCATGTGCTTTTTCTAGTCAGACTCCAAATTGCTCAATCTCTCTCTTTTTCAAGAATATGTATATACACACATACATATAGTGTGTACGTATGTGCACATTGACATATGTACTACACATACATACATACATGTAGTTAAAGGTGATGTTTTCTGGACAGTTTTGTTTTCCTGGGGTGTCAGGAAAGTTTAGGGATGTATACATAAACTGGATGCTTATATCTTCTTCACTTATATTTAGCAGAAGACACATAGAACAAGGACTTTGAGATACAGGGCGTGTGAGAGAATTTCATGTTTTGGTAGAGTTAGTACACGTTTGGAAGCCAAATGACTTATTAAAAATAGCTGTGTCAAAATTGAAGCAGGCATTTGGATAAATCTCATCTATTCCTATTATAAATTTTTTCTCCAGAGTGTTATTTTACTTCTTATATTGTTTTAAAATATGATGTCTCGGGTATTGGCATTTGTACCACTGGGCATAAATCCCAGTCTTTTTTTTCTTTTATCCAAAAGACTACCTTGGATGACAAAGTGTATGCATTGCATTTGTGATTTAATCCTTTTCCCAATCCTAACTAGGAAAGAATAGAGGTCAGTGGCTAAGTAAACTGACATTTTTTACTTTAAAGTATTTTGAAAAACCCTTGGAATCATCTATTCTACTTGATGATTTTTTAATACAGTAGATAAGTTACATAGCACAGTTAGTACTATCTAGTCACACCTAAACTAGGTCAAAGAGGCACCTTTTACCGTTTTGTAATTAATATTCCTCTTTCACTTCTATTAGGTGCTTGTGATTTTAGTTGAAATTTGGAAGTAGACATTAGAAGTATTATCTTTCACTATTTACCTCCATGATATTTTTAGATAAGAGCATATTACTGAAACATTGTATGTTTCACTTATTGTATTTTTTTTACTGTTTTTTTATTTTTTTTAATTGGTTACTATAGAATAATTTTGTATTCCAAAACTAGCTTTTTTAAATGTACTTTTGAGGGAAAACATTATATAAAATCATCATGATTCAAATAAATTAATTTCAGACCACTGGTATATTTCCCTTCAAACCAGTACACCAAACTGTTACACATGATCACTAAGAGTGTAGTTACGATTTAAGAAGATGTCTAGCTGGTATATAAATTGAGTATGTACTTAATGTCCTAGTGATAAATTACTAGAGCTTGATATATAATGGCTCATATTTGTATGACCACATAATCTTGATATTGGAGTTACTTAAGGGAGAACTATTTCTATCTTCATTTTATAGTGATACTCTCTAAAGGAATTGTTGCAAGCCGGGGGAAATGGGTGGCATAATTTTAGCGAATAAATTAAGGTAGCTTGAAGGATCTACTGCGTTTCTTGAATCTTTTGTACTAATGCTCCATCTGGAGGCCCATCACTGGTACTTATGATCGTAGAAAAAAATTTCTGCTTGTAGCTACCAGTATTACAGGGATAACGAGAAGGTAATTTCTCAAGCCTTCAATTTGTTTTTTTTGTCAAATGAATACAAACTGGGTTTTGTTAGTGACTTGAATAAGAAAGTATATGAACAAAATACTTCAAGAAAATCATTATTATCTAATAAAAATTAATGACTTATAGTTTTTAATATTTTTGTGCTTGTTCTTCTTTAAGTCACTTATTCTCATTGAGAGTTGTACTTCCTTAAGAGGTATCTGGGAAATTGTGGGGTAAATAAGTGGGCAAGTCAGGTATGCTAGGCATCTTGTAATGCACCTTATAATTACTTTTCCTGCACAGTAGAGAGCTGTCCCTTCGTTCCATACAACTTTACAATGCCCTACAGACAGATATCTGTGTAAGTGAGAAAGCTGTTGATATATGTCTGAACGCAGGCACTAACTTTATTTTATATATCAACATAAAGCCCTTTTACACTCTTAATATCACCTGAATTTTTCAGTAATTCAGTGATTGTATATAGAGAAGCTTGTACTTAGTTCAGATATTTACCAGGAATTTAGGATTTTGAAAATGCCACTGATGGTGATAGCATAGGTTATAATATTTGAATCACCAAAATGATGTCTTCATTTGGGTATCAAGTGTAGATGATTATCCTTTAATTTTTCCACGATATTTATTCTCCTTATAATATACTATAATAGTACAGTTGAAGCTTTATATGTACTATATATATGTACAGTTGAGGCTTTATATATACTATATATATACACTATACATATATAATATATACTATAGTAGTACAGTTGAGGCTTTATATAGTGGGTTTTCTTAAAAATTTTACATATAGGCAGGTATTTTATACAAGAATTTCATGATAATACCAAAAAGTGTTACAGAATATTTGTTTAAAGAGTAAAAGGAATGCCACTGCCTTAGGAGATAAATTTTCAAGAATTTAGAAGTAAAAAAGAAAAAAGAAAAAAAAAGAATTTTGAAGTAAATGATCCTGACGTCTTTGACTCTTAAATGATTTAGCAATATTAATCGTGTGTGTATGCATGTGTGTGTGAATGTGTATATTGAGTAAGGAGAGGGATATGATACAAATTTGGCAAAATGTTAACAATTGATGAAGCTAGTTTTATGGGATACATGAGTTCGTTGTACTATTTTTACACCTCCAAATAAAATTCTCAATATATCCCATATTATTTAAGCTGCTGAATTCAGAAATCCCTTTCTGAATTTGGAGGATTTGATCATTTGGCAGATTCAGTGCATTGTCTTTGAATCATTCGTGTTGATGAAATAGCTTCTAGACGCCTGCTGGAGACTGTTCCCTGTGGTGAATGTTCATTCTGGCAAATGTCTGTGTGGGAGTTCAAGCCAGAGATGACAGGAAAGAATCTTTCTGTCAGAAAAGGAGATGCAACTACTTTGGGGCTCACTTATAAGGTAATTACTGTATAGTATCATGTCAAATTACCCAAATGTCAGGTGCATTCAGGAAGCCAGAGTGACATTGCCATGGGCTTTATTTCTTAGTAATACCTCAGAAATAAAAGAGCAAATTTCCCAACTGAAGCAAGTTTTTGAATACATAATGATGAGCACGAGTTTACAAGTTTATACAGATGAATGTTTAGGAAAAGTGTTCCCTATGAAGGTGGCCACAATTACTAAATAAAAAATGCCAGCAGTGACAAAAGAATATGGAGAGTTAGTTGAACTACAATAGATTTTATACATCAGAAAGATGAAAATTATGGAAAAAAAGAACCTATTAAAATCCTATGATTAAATTGTGGTTGCTTCCTTACTTTCAAAATCCAAAGACAATTCTTACTTGATTTTTTGCATTTTATTTAGAATATCCAGATATTAAATCATTTTTGTTAGATTGATGTCATTATGATTAGTAATTGAAAGATAGTTGTAGATTAATTTTCTTTAGCATCTCAATACATGCTGAGCATTGCTTTAAACACTTTTTATGTAGTTTGCACAATAGCCCTATGAGACAGAGGAGTTTTTTTTTCTCTTTGTTTTATTTATTTTTTCTTCCAGTATTATTGAGATATAATTGACATATGGAACTGTATAATTTTAAGGTGTATAGCATAATGATTTGACTTAAATACGTCAGTGCACGAAGGTTCCCTTTTCCTCACGTCCTCCCCAGCACTCGTTATTAGTTGTCTTTTTGATGATAGCCGTTCTGAAAGGTGTGAGGTGATATGTCATTGTGGTTTTGATTTGCATTTCCCTGATGATTAGTGATGTTGAACATCTTTTCATGTGTCTGTTGGCCAACTGTGTGTGTTTGTAAAATGTCTATTCAGGTCCTTTGCCAATTTTTTTTCTGGTTTCTTTTTTTTCTTCCAGTTTTATTCAGATATAATTGACATACAGTGCTGTATCCTAGGGCTGGTACCAAGTGGCTGGTGGTTGGGGCCTCATCCCAGTACTAACAGTTAAGAGGGAGGATTCCAATATGTCTCCCCAAAATGGCTGCTGCCAGTGTCTTTGTCCCCAGGGGCATCCCAGTAACTTCCCACCTCTCTGGAAGTCTTCTCCAAGATCAGCAAGTGGGTCTGACCTCGGATCCTTTTAGATTACTGCCTCTGCACTGGGCATCGGAGCGTGTGAGATTTTGTGTGCACCATTTAAGAGCGAAATCTTTCCTACAGCCCTCTGGCTCTCCTATACGCAAGCCCCACTGGCCTTCAAAACCAGATGTTCTGGGGGCTTGTCTTCCCGGTGCAGGACACCCAGGCTGAGGAGTCTGATGTGGGGCTTGGACCCCCTCACTCCTGGGGAAGAACCTCTGAAATGATCATGCTCCTGCTTATGGCTGGCCTACCTAGGGGCGTGGGTCTTGATTATATGACATCTCCATTTCTCCTAACCATACTGTTGTGATTCCTTCTTTATATCTTTAGTTGTGGAAATTTTTTCTGCTAGTCTACAGGTCATTCTCAGAGATAGTTGCTCTGCAAATAGGTGTAACTTTGGTGTGCTGATTAAAGGAGGTGAGCTCAGAGTCTTCCTGCTCTACTATCTTGGCCACTCCGAGACATAGGCAATATTACTTTACAACATTTTTTACATAATAGGTTCCCACAGAGGTAGATACTGAGGGAAGGACTGAAGTATATGTACTTTATTCTGTGTGTGTGTTGTGTGTGTGTGTGGGGGTGATCCTAGAAATCACCAGTAGGGGAAGTGTGGAGAGTAGAGACAGGAATGGAAATAAAGAGAATACAGAATATTTTAATAAGCAGGTTGCTACTCAGAAGTTTGTGTTTTACCAAGTCCGTCAGGCAGTTCCAGTGAACTCTCAAATTTGAAAACCATTAGTCCAAGTCTTGTGCTCTGATACCTTACATTATAGAATATTAATGCTATACGTAGAACCTTGTCAGGTTTCATTTGTTTCCCTCTTTTATACATGGTAGAGAATGAATGTTAACCAGTTGCCATTTGTATATATGAATCTTTGTCTCTGTCACACATCTCAGTATACATCTGTGTGTCTGTACATTTTTACTTAGTCTGGACAGTTTACTCCTGACAACATGATTGGCAATGTTTCCTCTTGATAACAGAGTAGGTCGTTTTAGGGCCTGAAGAGTTGTATCTCTTTTCTGGCACTGCTTTTTTCTTTAGCCGCCTGATGCAATTTCATTTCCACAGTCCAGATTGCCTAAAGTTGTGAACCTGCATGTACTCCTAGCCATCCTTGGTGTCACCACACAGCATTTACTTATTTGCATGTCCAGGACCACAGAGAGCACTCAGATCAAACAGGGCCTCTGAGCAGGAAAGCTGTCAAAGTTCAGAGTCTCCTGGCAAATAATTCCTTTTTACTATGTAATGAAAAATGGTGATGTTAGTAAAATTGCTTCATGTAATGTATTTTGCTGGTTTTCACACAAATTCAGTGCAGCATACAGACTGTGTCTTTGATCTGCTGCTCTACTAAGTGTTCGTTTCCCTTCTCGACCTGGCAAATCCTATTCATTCTTTGAGGGTCAAGTGAAATCTTCTTATTTTTAGAACCTTTTCTAAATCTCCAGTTAACCACCTGGAGGACTTGGTAAAACACAAACTTCTGGGGCGTACCCCCAGTATCTCCTTTGTAGGTCTGGGTTGGGACCCAAGAATGTTTTATTTTTTTTAAAGTTCTCAGGAAATTTTGATGCTGCTTGGATTTTAATCCTGAATTAGAATCTTGACTGTAACACTTACAATTGTTAAACTTTGGGAAAGTTAATCAACTTCTCTCCGCCTCAGTCTCCTCATTTGTAAGCTAAAGATACAGCATAGTGTTGATGCTCAATCCCCACCCACTTTTTCTCTGTCCCCTAGAACACTGTTCATCACCATGTTATAGTGCTCATTGCATTCTCTTACAATTACCTGGTCTCCTATACATCCAAAACTATAAACCCTAGAAGAAGGGAACTAGGTCTTAGGCAACCTTGAATACACAGAATCTGTAGCATGCCTATAAGCTTTAACCAGTGAGGATGTTAAACATGAATCTCTAAGAAGATCAAGGCCATTTCATCTATTCTTTGATTCTAGTTTAGATTATATCTGAAATAATTCAAAGAGTTTATAGATTTTCTTGAGGATATCTAGACGTCAACCTGTTTTAGAAGGGTGTCAGGAGCTTACTCTGCCTTACAACTGCTTATTCTGTAAATTCTCTCTAACTCAGTAGGACATAGTGGTTAAATGATTATTTTGTCCTCTTGAAAGCTGAGAACCATCAACCACAACCTTCTCAAACAGCTGGCTAAGCTTCATATCACACTGGAAGGTCTATATTGATAGGTTTCAGTGCTATATCAGATACTATCAACCTCATGCCCTGTAGGTGAAAGGTAATATGAAACAGACCTGAAATGCTGAACAGTCAAGTTGAAACACATACTTAGTCATGTTTTAGCAATTTGACAAGACATTTTGGGATTAGAAGAGATTTTTCAGGTAGATAATAATTCACCTTGTCATCCTTAATTTTTTTTCAATCTTTGGTGTTTATAACAAACTTTTTTTATAATAATTTGCCATGGCTCCATTAAGAGGTACAGTTTATATCCCCTTCCGTTGAAATTGTATAGACCTTTGTGACTATCTTAACTAATACACTATGGTGGAAGTGGCACCATATAACTTTGCAGGCTAGGTCATAATAGGTGATACAGCCTCCAGCTGGCTCTCTCTTTTGGTAGCCTTGATCTTAGAACTCATTCATCATGCTGTAAGGAATTATAGAACATATGGAGAGGCCTGAGTGAAGAGGATCCAAAGGTTTCAACCTAGGTCAGCACCATATAATAGCCAGCATAAACTTGCTAGCCATGTGAATGGACCATTTTGAAGCACTGGCTCTGTTCTCCCACACCTTGGTTCAGTCACCCTTAGCTGATGCCACATGGAACAGATGTCAGCCTTCCCCATTCAGCTCTGCTTAAATTGTAGGGGTCCTGAGCTAATTAATGACTGTTGTTTTAAGCCACTAGATTTTGGTGTGGTTTGTTGTACATCAATAGATAAATGTATCCATGTTCACATAGAGCATGCTCAAAATAAGACTGTCACAGACAGTGCACTCTGTTTGAATGCTATTCTATTGAGTGTTTGTCTCTTTTCTGTACCTGGAAAAATCTATTAGTTCTTTTAACTTTTTCTTTTTTAGAGTGCTTTCTAAATTCCCTGTCAGAGTTCACCATCTTTTTCTGTCCTCACTTTATGGTCAACTCTGTTATGGGGCTTACCGTTGTCTCTTGAAATTCTTGTTTTTTAACCCTCCCCAAATCATACACATTTTGCACTTGGGACACAAATAATATAGTCTTAAGTAAAAGTCAGGGAGTGATTATATTCATCCTGAGTTTGTGCAGTTGGTTAGAGAATTTTTACTCTTCTGTCTCATAATGCTGCCTTCTTAAACATGGACTCCAAGGCAGCTGCTGAAGCGAAAGCATAGGGAAAGCTCCAGCTCCCTTTTGTTCAAGAGGGATACACACCATGGTACTAACATTTAACAAGGCAAAATAAGACATATGCCCCACCGTAGCCTAAGGGGATGAGAATTCTAACGCCTTGTTTGGCAGCCTTTTCCCAGCAATGGTCATACCTTGTGGAAGGGGGAGCGTGAATATGGGTGGTTATGTGGCTATCTCTGCTGAGAGTCAAAATCAGAAAGGTAGAATGGAATGAGGGTTAGAAGCTGGAATAACTTACCTCAACTGTTGCTGGTATTTATTAGCTATTAGATCATGGACAACTCTCAACATGTATGAGGCTGTTTCCTCATCTAGAAAGTAGTCAATAATAATAATAAAACTTACTTCATGTTGGAAGAGAGGATCAGAAGTAGTCTACTTTGGCAAAGCAGTTTGCACATATTTGGTATTCATTGTGAGCAGGGACTTTTATTCTTCACGTATTATCTTCAGTACCTCGTGTATAGTAGGTGGTAAGTAAATTCAGAGTAGGTGAATATTGTTTCTGTCATACATACAGATTATAGACAAAAATAGAGATGTAAAAATATAACCACAAAATAAATAGTAATAAAACAGCTACTGTTGATTGATACTTACTAGATACTACTTTACATGAGTTACATTTTTTAATGCAATAAATAATCCTGACAGATAATATTATGGTATACATTTTAGAGTTGAGAGATTACAGAATAGAGAATTAAAGTAATTTGCCTCAGTTCACTTAGCCAGTACGTCACAAAAGTTGCATTCAAACTTGTTCAGTCTGAAACTAGAGCCTGATAATTTACAAGAGGTGCAGGTCGCCAACGTTGTTACACACCTGGGGAGCATATTAAATTAGTGATATCCTGCTCCTCCCCTCCACTGAGTTGTTGGTGCAATTCAATAAACTTTGGAAAAGTTGTGAGGTAGGGCTAAGAATCTTTGAAATTATTCTGATTGTGTATTTTCTCAGTTGTGTTACCTGTGTCTGAATGTGTGCAGATCATATTTTTCAAAATCTGAATTTAAGTTATAGTGCTATTTCATTGCAGCCAGATACCCTGACAAGAGAATTGAGGACCCCTTGGGGGCAGATAAGGATTAGGATTTATCTACATAATCCACATATAGGTAATTGCCATTCAGCAGTGTATGTGTGCAAATCTACAGCTATCTTCACAGCAGAGAGGAACTCTTTGAGGGAGAATTTATGTAACAAGGAATCTCATAACGAAAGAGGGTTCTTGTGGTTCTAGTTAACTTGCCTTAGGAGTGCATAAAAATGCATATGAAATCATAAATCTACCCAATCAGTTTTCACAGTTTTCAGGAACTTTTTATTCTATTGCTGAATTATTCTTGTATATATTGGAGTTGTATAGGATGCTTTTCATTTTTTTTTTTAACATCTTTATTGGGGTATAATTGCTTTACAATGGTGTGTTAGTTTCTGCTTTATAACAAGGTGAATCAGTTATACATATACATATATTCCCATATCTCTTCCCTCTTGCGTCTCCCTCCCTCCCACCCTCCCTATCCCACCCCTCCAGGCGGTCACAAAGCACCGAGCCGATATCCCTGTGCCATGCGGCTGCTTCCCACTAGCTATCTACCTTACGTTTATTAGTGTGTATATGTCCATGACTCTCTCAGGATGCTTTTCTTTTTCAGTGTAGGTTGTGATAAAGGCAAAGCATAGAAAGGAAGTTTAGTATTCCACAAGGTGTGGTGCCTGGGCTAACCTTTATATGTGTAATATTGAAGACTCCACGGCAGATTTCTGTTTTGGGAGCCTTAAGCTTTACATTGTGACAAATCTTACAGAGTTCTACAAACTTAGTATCATCCCCACAGCTCATGAGTAGAATATTTTGAACTCAAGGGTCCCTCTCTGCTTCTTGGTGATATTTTCAGGTGATTTGCTCTTGCATTCCATACCCGTGTATTCACAGAATGCACATATTCACAGTGACTGTAAAAATGACGCCGTAAAGACACATCATATCAGTTTGTAAAGGTTATATGTTTTTCAGAGTCTATCTCCTGTTTTGGAATAGCTAGAACTCTATTTCAGAATTACGGATTTGTGGTTTTGGATGTTGATATTAAAAGCTTGAACCTTACTGATTTAAAAGTGATTTTATACAGACAGAGTAGTTTATTTTATATGGTCCTAAGTTGAAAATTGAACATAGATCATTTGGCAATAACATTGACTTTGGTGGTGGAGTGATTATTAGCCAGTTGTAGTCTTCAGTGGAACTGGGAAGTGTAAATATATAGGAATAACTGGGAGTACATGATGTGTTGGAGAGACATGGTGCATTAGTGGAGTGTGTTTGTGTGGAGAGACAGCTGGTTTAGGTGGATGGTTGTCATGTGATCTGATGCCTGGAAAAGTAGGCAGTGGCCCAATGATGAATGCTGCGTATAGAGATTGAATTTTATATTGGAAGCATTAGGATGTTGTGGTGGATTAAAGATGGACACGAATTATTCGAAATTTCTCCCATTGAGATGTGAGCTTTAGCATCCCCTTCAAGTGCAGAGAGCCCTATGACTGCTTTTAACAGTAGAACATAGTGAAAGTGGTGCTGTGGCATTTTCCAGGCCTGGGCTTTAAGATACCAGAAACCTTACACTTCCTGTATTTTGAACTCTTTACTCTTAAAATCCAGTTGCCACTGTAAGAATTATGTCTGTCATGAGACCAATATGCATAGGAAGACTGTGATACGTAGAGAGGACTGGGGGATTCATACTCTCTAAAGACAAGGACAGACAGACAGACGACAGGACAAATAACACTGAGCCATCAAACATTAAAGAAAGTATCTTAGAAATGGATCCTGGAACACAAACTGCCCCAGCCGATGCTCCCCAAGCAAGGGAAAAGGAGGGCAGGAGGATGTCAACAGACATCACCACCACGTACACCCACATATGTTGGCAACGACCTCTGTAGTTTTCACTGACATTGACCCCAGCTTATGGGAGCTGCCTGGAATCCACATCACTGAAATCCCTTGGGGACATAGCCACCACACACACCACTGGCACCACTGTGTATGCACCAGTGCCCCATGCCCCAGTGTCAATAAGTAGCTGGTTGTTGGAAACTTCCCCCCAGGGAAAAAGGGTAGTTGGAGGGCCCCAGTAGCCCTTGCTCATGCTGCTTACCACAAATGGCTTTTCTTCCACAGTAGTACTTATTTAATGTGATTAAGAGTATGAAACAGGGCTTCCCTGGTGGCGCAGTGGTTGGGAGTCCGCCTGCCGATGCAGGGGACATGAGTTCGTGCCCCGGTCTGGGAAGATCCCACATGCCGCGGAGCGGCTGGGCCCGTGAGCCATGGCCGCTGAGCCTGCGCGTCCGGAGCCTGTGCTCCGCGATGGGAGAGGCCACAACAGTGAGAGGCCCGCGTACTGCAAAAAACAAAAAAAAAAAAGACTATGAAACAGCCTTTGGGTTTTCATTTCCTATGTACACTTGATTATGGAGGAACATCTGTTATGCTATTTTTTAGATTAAGAGAAGTTTGTAGAAAGCATCATTGTTCAAGTATTGGTCCCTTCTTAAAAGAATCATCATGTATTTGCTGCCATTATAACTTTTTGAGAAAGCATAGGTCAGGTAAATTTGAGGCATAATTGCTCTCTGTTTTATTTATATATAATATATAATGTATAATAATGTATGATATGTGATATATACATATACACAATTGGCCCTTGAGCACGGTGGTTAATCCGTGTATAAGTTATAGTTGGCCCTTCATATCATCAGTTCCTCCACATTCCTGGATTCAACCAACCACAGACTTCAGTACTGTAATATTTAGTATTGAAAAATACCTGCATATAAGTGGACCTGCGAAGTTCAGACCCGCATTGTTCAAGGGTCAACTGTATATATGTATACATGTGTACATATATATACACACTTATGTATACATATGCACATATGTATATGTATAAATGTGTGTGTATGTATATAGTAATACATTCAATTTAAGGACCATGTGGGTTATTTTTTGATAGATCTTTATTGGAGTGTAACTGCTTCTAATACTGTTAGTTTCTGTTGCACAACAAAGCGAAACAGCCATATGCATACACATGTTCCCTCCCTCTTGCGTCTCCCTCCCACCCTCCCTATCCCACCCCTCTAGGTCATCGCAAAGCACGGAGCCGATCTCCCTGTGCTATGCTGCTGCTTCCCACCAGCCAACAGTTTTACATTCGGTAGTATATATATGTCGATGCTACTCTCACTTCCCCCCAGCTTCGCCCTCCCACCCCATGTCCTCAAGGCTATTCTCTATGTCTACCTCTTTATTCCTGCCCTTTAACTAGCTTCGTCAGTACCATTTTTTTTTTTAGATTCCATATGTATGCGTTAGCATACGGTATTTGTTTTTCTCTTTCTGACTTACTTCACTCTGTATGACAGACTCTAGGTCCATCCACCTCACTACAGATAACTCAATTTTGTTTCTTTTTATGGCTGAGTAATATTCCGTTGTATATATGTGCCACATCTTCTTTATCCATTCATCTGTCGATGGACATTTAGGTTGGTTCCATGTCCTGGCTATTGTAAATAGTGCTGCAATGAACACTGTGGTACCTGTCTCCTTTTGAATTATGGTTTTCTTAGGGTATATGCCCAGTAGTGGAGAAAAAACAACCTCTTCAATAAGTGGTGCTGGGAAAACTGGACATCTACATGTAAAAGAGTGAAATTAGAACACTCCCTAACACCATACACAAAAATAAACTCCAAAAGGATTAAAGAAAGACTTAAATGTAAGACCAGACACTATAAAACTCTTAGAGGAAAACAGGAAAAACACTCTTTCACATAAACCACAGCAAGATGTTTTTTGACCCACCTCCTAGAGTGACAGAAATAAAAACAAAAATAAACAAATGGGACTTAGTAAACTTAAAAGCTTTTGCACAGCAAAGGAAACCATAAACAAGACAAAAAGACAACCCTCAGAATGGAAGAAAATATTTGCAAATGAAACAACAGACAAAGGTTTGATGTCCAAAATATGCAAACAGCTCATGGAGCTCAGTCTCATAAAAAGAAACAATCCAGTTAAAAAATGGGCGAAGACCTAAATAGACATTTCACCAGGGAAGACATACAGGTGGCCAAGAGGCACATGAAAAGATGAACCTGTAGTTTTGAGTGATATTTCCTTTTACAGATATTTAGTACCTTTACTTTTTAAAATTTATTCTTTCACTGAAGTATATTTGGTTAATAGTGTGTTAATATACCTATATTTTTATACGCATTTCTTAACTTGTTCCCAATCCTTTTTTATGTCTGAGACATTTAAAAATGAGAACACATATTCATTTTTTTCACCAAGAAAATATTTCACATTTTATTTCCATGCTCAATAATTTTCCATAGTGTAAAGTGCTTTGTATTTTTAAAATCTCTACTTACTAAAGCATATTTCTAGGGATTAATATCTTATTTCTTTTGAGTTACATGGTGTTAGAATTTTTTGTTTTGTTTTGTTTTTTGTCTTTTTTTTTTTTTTTTTGCGGTACGCGGGCCTCTCACTGCTGTGGCCTCTCCCGTCGCGGAGCCCAGACTCCGGACGCGCAGGCCCAGCGGCCATGGCCCACGGGCGCAGCCACTCCACGGCACGTGGGACCCTCCCGGACCGGGCCACAAACCTGCGTCCCCTGCATCGGTAGGCAGACTCTCAACCACTGCGTCACCAGGGAAGCCCAGTGTTAGAATTTTGACATAATGGAGGCAGTTTTATTTGCACAAAAACATGAATTGCTTAAGACATCTTCAAAATAATGAGGATCACAAATAGTACCTTTAATTCAGGTTTGCCTAACAGGTTAAATAGAACTACATATTATAAATTTTACTATTTTTAAATTAAAAAGTAAGTAATAACGCACAAGGCAAGAAATCCAGTATGCTGTCCTCTTCCCAACTCCCCCAACTGTCTCCACACATGAGAATCTGACACTTTTAACTGTTTTAACAGTTTGTTTTCTGTTTTCTGATCAGTAACTCTCGAACTCTAAAAAGGGGATTTTTTAATACAACTTTCTTTCTGTTAATTTAGGCAATATCTATTGTGTCTGTGCCACAAAGATAAATCTCATATTTCACTTCTCATTCTACCTTGTATACTTTGTATTGTTGATTGATTTTTGTTTACTTTTGTAATCGAAAAAAACATAATTTTTTAAAAAATTTCTTTGACTTTTGCCAGGATTTCCAATTCTACTCCATGGGTGATAGAATAGCAAACATACCCTTTCATCTACTTCTTGTATCCTCTCTGTTTTGTAGTTTTTCTCGCACATATCATTACTTCTAATTATCAGGGTTAATAGCATTTACTTTTATTTCTGTAATCATATACTATAAATGGTCCATGTATTATTTTTTGTGCTGATTTTTAAAAATTAAAACAAGTGATTAGTTAAGTGAATTTTATTTTGTAACTGTGGCTCAATATGCAATGCCGTAATGTGCTAAGACTGTTTTTTATCTGCATATATCCAGTATCATAACTTATGTGTCACTTGACAGAAAATAACTTCCTCCAGGTCCAATGGATTCTTTTTCAGTTAAGTCAATCCTGACACATTTTAGTTTGCTTCACAATTAAACCATGACTTTCTTGCTCATCACGCTACTCCCCACCCCTGAATCCACTGGATTTCTTTTTCTTCATTAAGATTAGGGGGAAAAGCATGTTTCACAGCATCATTCATAACTTACATTTTCTTATTCACACTGTGTTACAGAATCCAGTCCAGTCATCATCTTGAATAAATTATTCTTAGAGACATTTGACTATTTAATTTGTAATTATTACATTTTTATTTAAGGAGGTCATGAAGTTTATTGTAGAGATTGTTCTCTGAAGGTAGCTATAGCTTGGAAGTAAAGATAACACCCTCTCCTAAAAAAAATAAAAAGAAGGAAAACAGTTTATTACTAAATTAATTTTGGATTGGGATAGATTGGACACTTAATTAAAGGACTGGAGAGATCTGTAATTCTTTCTCATATGGAGTGAAAATGGCATAAACAAGTAACATGGAAGAGCAATGAGGTTCAGATTGCTGATTGCTGTTTAATTGAATTGTATGGATTATTCTAGAAGTCAACTCAGGTGTGGTGGTGTACATCAGAGAAAACAAATCCTTATAAAGATTTACTTTGCATCCCTGTATCAGGAGATTGCTTGAAAATTTTTTTGATTAAAGGAAATCTTCCCTGTACATTGTAAACACTGCCAGACTCTGAGTGGGATAATGTGGCTTCTATCAATATATCAAAAGTCTATGGCTTTCTTGGTTTTATGTATCTGTTAACTCCATTGCAATCTTTTTCTGGGGGCAGGGGAGATAGGGGCTGTTATTAACATTCCAAACTTACTTTAGAGATGGTACCTTGGAAATTTTGTTTTCATCAGAAAGGATGCTTGAGGTGTAACTTAATTCAGTTTTTGAATTTCTGAAAATGCCTTAACTTTGTCCTCAAACTTGTTAGGTAGGTTATATGCATCTAAAATCCAGTTTCAAAGTCACTGTCACAAGAGCTTTGAAAGCAACAGTGTAATGCTGGTAGATAGAAGACTGATTACAGGCTGGTTCTTATTCCTTTTTTGGTTTTCTGTACCTCTAGGTTTTGTGTCTTTGACAAGTTTTAGAATCTTTCCTTTATCTTTGGCCTTCTCAAAATTCACGATTCTATCTTGAGATTTGGATTTCAATTACTTTGAATAAATACCCACATGTCGGATTCCTGGGTCATGCTGTAGTACTATTTTTAGTACTTCGAGGAACCCCCATACTGTCTTCAGTGGTAGCCATACCAATTTATATTCCCCTCAACAGTGTACCAAGGGTACATTGGAAAACAGTATCAAGGTTTTCTCATAAATTAGATCTAGAGCTACCACGTGATTCAGCAATCCAGCTTCTGAGTATATATCCAAAAGAACTGAAATCAAGGTCTCAGAGAGATAGCTGAACCCTCATTTCATTACAGCATTATTCACAATAGCCAGGATATGGAAACAATACAAATGTCCCTTAACTAAGTGCATAAAGTATGGTATATACATACACTGGAATATTATTCAGCCGTAAAAAGGAGGAAACCATGCCATTTGCAACAACAGAGATGAACCTAGAAGACATTCTGCTATGTGTAATAAGCCAGTCATAGAAGGACAAAAAGTACATGAGTCCACTTACATGAGGTATCTCAAATAGTCAGTCATGGAAGCAGAGAATAGAACGGTGCTGCAAGAATCACCAGGGCCTGGGAGGAGGGGGAAATAGGGAATTGTAGCTCAGTGGGTATAAAGTTATACTTATGCAAGATGAATAAGTTCTCGATATTTGCTAAATAACGTAGTACTTATAGTTAGCAAAATGGTATGGTGCATTGAAAACACATTAAGAATATAGACCTCATGTTAAGTGTTCTTACCCCTCAGTTGTTGAAAAAAAAAAAAAAACAAACATGCACACATAATAACACAAGGAAATCTTTGGAAGTGATGGGTATGTTCAGTACCTTGATTGAGGTGATGGTATCACAAGTGTATACATATGTCCAAACTCATCAAAATGTATACAATAAATGTGTGCAGTTTTTTGTATGTCATTTATACCTCACTAAAGCTTAGAAAATAAAATTTCAGGAGAATATCAATCGAAATTAAAATTCTCATACAAAAAGGAATAATAGAAAAGTGTTTGGACCTTCAATTCTGGGATATCATATTACTTGGTTCAGCTAGAAGATGGGGCATAGCTTTTGACTTCTAGCAGCTTCCAGTATCAGCTCCAACCTGACATGATTAAACTGCCAAATAAAAAAAAAAGGTTCAAGCAGATAGGTGTTCTGTGCGGTAAAGCTACAAGCTTTGACTACAGTGTCTCACAGAAATAGTTACATAGATGCATTTAGTCTTATGTCACTCCAAGCTGACATGTTCATAATGCATCCCAGAGTATTTGCATGTGCTTCTTGTAATAATTTGTTTTAAAGTATTAAGGCACTCTCCAATGAGATTGCAGATAACATCTTCTCTCTTACTACTTTCGTACGAAATATAGTATCAAACTCATGATAGCTGCTTTTACATCTGGGTTGAGGAAGTGAATTTCTGTAGATGGATGGGCTGTGTTCTAAGAGTGCATTCCACATCCTGGTCAGCACTTAAAAATGAAAGCTGTTGTTTCAAGCCAAGTTGAATTTTTAAAAATTACACAAATGAATACATTTCCACCATTAAAGAAAAAAAATCCCAAAGAATTAACCTCATATTAGGTATGAATGATGGAGCATTAAATAAAGGTTTGAGGAACAGTCATCAAGCAAGATTATTAAGACCTACTGGGGCCAGGACCACTTAGAGATGTGGGGGAGATGAAAGAAGTCTGGAGGGCCCAGACCTGGTACTTAAGGAATTAGTGTAATTTTTAAAAGAGACAAGCATTTATAAAATTGTATGGCAATATATAATCATGATAGATTATGTCACAGGAAAAAGAGCTATAGAAATTCAGAAGACACATCCTGAAATTGATAGAATACATTTCTTTGTATGGATCTGTGATAGTAACATAATCAACATCACTATCTGGTAGGTAAATGGTACTTACTAAATTATTGTAAGGGCAAATCTTTTCAACCAGTGTGTCACAGCACAGAGAACCATGAATGGGTGATCGGCCTGATACAAGATGTTCATCCCCTCAGTCGTGAAGACAGCTGAATGGCTGGAATCACCTCCAGCTGTGAGTAACCTTCTACGTGGCAGCTTGAAGGGTGCCCGAGCAGAGCAGAGTCAAAGGAAGTGTGCCAGGGCCCCTTAGTTGTTGAAAAAAATTAAGCAACACACAACTCTTATTGTTTTAACTTTGAGAAAGTGAGCATGGCCAAGGATGTGTTCCTATCAACTGGGTGTCATCTTCTTCAGCAGGAGTTGTAGAGCATTCCTTTATCCGTTGCTGACAAAGGGTCATCGGTTATAAGACATTAGTTGTTAAACTCTTGAACTCATAGATTGACAGTCTTGGTTCGAATATCACTTCTACTATTAATACACTCAATGACGGAAGTCAAATTAATTAACCTCCTTTAGATTTAATTTCCTAATCTGTAAAATGGGATTGATAAAAGTACATACCTTATAAAGTTATGATGTGGGGCAAGAATATGTGTATGTGTTTAGTACAGTGTCTGACACAGCAAAATTTCAGTACATGTGAGCTTTCCTATAATCACTGTCATTGTCGTCATTATCATCATCATCATTTGGCAGCATTAATCCTTTCTGGTCTAGTGGTGTGAACACTAAAAGTGAAAATTTAGGAATTGCTGGAAACCCTTATAAAGCCACATTACTTGTGTCTTATTTTCACGTTATCATGTTGTCAACGAGAAATAGAAAATCATTTTCTACTGCAGTAGTTTATTAAAGCAACAAAGTAGAAAAAAACATTGGTTAAAAGCAGAGGTAGTAAAATAGTCATGTGAAGTAGGAACTGTGTGTTTAGCATCTTTATTGCATATTTTTATAAGATAAACTCTTCCTGACAATAGGATTAATGACTTTTTATTGTTAGGAAATTAATAAATTTACAAACATGTGAAAGATGTCACATCCTTACACATATTTATTGCTCCCATCAAATAAAAAGAACTTTATTTTCTAAAATTAGATGAGCATTGCCTGATTTAGATTGTGTTAACTTCCATACTCGCTTTTGGAAAATAAATTCAAATATGTGTTCAAGAGAAAACTATAATTTTTCTTCTCATATTTCTGTTTAACCTTTGTTACCATAATTTACCTCCAAACATTTGTGATTTGAAAGTAAAACTTGAATGTTATGCAAATAGGTGAAAGGAGACTTGATTGCTTTGGGGGAAATAAGAGAATTGGTAATATTTTCTACTTTTTGAAAAATAATCTAGATGTTTCTTAAACACTGGCGATATGTAGAAAATGAGGGTTGTTTCAGAACAATATACATCTCCTGCCAAGAAATCCCCTTTTTAAATAAAAGAGTTCTATAAATATTAAATTTAATAAAATCTGCAAAGTAAAATTATTTAAAAACTTTTTTCCAGGTCACTTCCCCAGTATGTTGAATAGAAATCTTACACATGTAAGCTAACCATACGTTCTTAAAGCACTCATTGTGTATATAGCTTCCATTTATATGATATTCAGCTTTTCACTTATTATGATAGTAATAACAACAAAGATGCTTGGTAATTTAATACAACGTTTACAGTTATCACTCCCTACATTAAACACGTCATCTGTGTTACCTTTACTTGACCATCACAACTACCTCATCATGGAAGTTACTGCTATTTCGCACATTGATAGATGAGAAAACTGAATGGTAGAGAGATTAAGTAATTTATCAAGCTAACGCAGCTAGCTAGAGTTAGAGATAAGATATAATTTTAGACTGCGTGATTCTGAGAATGTGCTATTGACCACTAAGACATACTGCCTCTAGATACTACCACCTCTTTAAAAAACAAACTCACACACAACCTTCAAACCCAGAGAGAGAACTGGAAAGGCTCACTGTGAAGTGATGGGGTGAGGGTGGGGATATAGGGACTATCATGTGAGTATACATTCTTGAATAAAGAACTTGGTATTCTGGAAGGCAATGGCTTAAATCTAACATATGCTTAACTTATCTAAAATTAGTAAGAGTAGGAATGAAGATACAGTAAGTCCCTTACATACAAACGAATTCTGTTCCAAGAGCACGTTCGTTAAGTCCAATTTGTTCGTAAGTCCACCAAAGCTGGCCTAGGTACCCAACTAACACAGTCGGCTATATAGTTCTGTACTGTAATAGGTTTGTAATACTTTTCACACAAATAATACATATAAAACAAGCAAACACACAAAATAAACCTTTTTAATCTTACAGTACAGTACCTTGAAAGGTAGAGTAGTACAGCACAACAGCTGGGGTACAGGGGCACTTTCGCATCTTTGAAAGTTCTCAACTTGAAGGTTCATATGTAGGGGATTTACTGTATCTGGTCCGCATGATGCTAGAACTAAGGGATGCTTTTTCAGCTTGAAAGAGGGATTATATACTCCCTAAACTCCAACAGAGTTTTACATCCTTGATGAATAGATGAAGAAGACATTTCAAGTATTAGGTCAATCAAATGCAAGTATCTTTTCTAAATGTTCTGCTGTGTGGTGTGCTCAATAAAAATGATAAACGTCATTCTTTGTGTTCTAATAGATATGGTATTTGAATGTGTTGGTTATATTAATACATTAAAACTAAACACTGGTTAATCAGCATCATATTATTGTAGAGGATGACACGTTAGAAGGATAAATGTTGGTGTTTATTATGAATATTTAACTTTATGTAAGAGAGTGGATGTTTTTTAATCAAAGGTAGTCATGCAAGTGTCCTTCTTAGTGTCTTACATCCTTATTTTAAAAAGAAAAGAAAGCTAGTCTTAAGGTGATTAAGGTCAATTAATAGTTCATATACAGAAGATGAATGTTTTAGGGTTTTTTTTTTTGTCATGAAGGTCTTGAATATCAGTTGATGTATAAAAACTTTATAGCATAAAAATGCAGCTCCTCTTCCCTTGGTAGCACTCTCTTTTCATCCTTTGTTTCAAACATTTGTTTACATAGACCTATTTAAAACATTTGTGATTCATTCATAGTTGATGTACATGTGTAACATTGCTATTAATGCTAATCAAGACAAGAGTATTCCCTCTTGTCAGACCCACAGAGAAAACCTAAATTGCTCTGACAGGATAAGAGAGACCAGCTGCAAATTTCATATTTGCTGAAATCGTAACAGGAAAGCAAATAAAAAGGAAAAAGCGCAGTTTCCCTCCCCTTGAAACAGATCTACACAGTTTTTACTGTTCACAATGAAACCTAGAGATGGATTTTTTCCATATTTCCAGGCTACTGTTGTCTTTTTTTATAGCAAATATTTTTAAGTAAAAGTTTTCTGTAGAAAAATTCTGCACAGGCAATGAGAGAAAAAATAAATTGAACTTAAAATTAAAAATTTTGTGTGTTAAAGGGCATTATCAAGAAAGTGAAAAGACAACCCACAGGATGGAAGAAAATACTTATGAATCATATATCCAATCAGGAATTAATATCCAGAGTATTAAAGATCTCCTACAACCTAAGAAGAAAAAAATAAATAAGCCATCCAAAAAAATGGGCAAAGGACTTAAACAGACATTTCTTCCAAGACAGATGGCCAAAAGGCACATGAAAAAAACGTTCACCATCAGTAATCGTTAAGGAAATGCAAATGAAAACTACAGTGAGGTAGTACTTGACACTCATTAGTTGGCTAGTATGAAAAAAACAGAAAATACCAAGTGTTGGTGAGGATGTGGAGAAATTGGAACTCTTGTACATTCCCTCTGTGAATGTAAAATGGTGCAGCTACTGTAGAAAATGGTTCGACAGTTCCTCAAAAAATTAAAAAGAATTACCATATGATTTAGTAATTCTACTTCTAGGTATATATCCAAATGAATTTAAAAGCAGGGACTCGATCAGATACTTGTACAGCAATGAGCATAGCAATGTTATTCACAATAGCTAAATGGTGGAAGTACCTCAAATGCTCATCAACAGATGAATTTATAAACAAATGTGGTATATACATACAATGAAATATTATTCATCCTTAAAAAGGATTGGAGTTTTGATACATGCTACAAGATGGATTGAACCTTGAAAACATTATGCTAAGTGAAATAAGCCAGACAAAAAGGACAACTATTGTATGATTCCACTTATATGAAGTACCTAGAATAGGCAAATTCACAGAGAAAGGAGAATAGTGATTACTAGGGGCTGGGGGAGGGGAGAACGGGGAGTTATTATCTACTTGGTAAGTTTTAGAAATGGATAGTGGTTTTGGTTGTACAACATTGTGAATGTACTTAATGCCACTGAATTTTACAATTAAAAATGCTTAAACTCAATGCTTTGTGTCCACCTAGCAGGGTGGGATAGGGAGGATGGGAGGGAAATGCAAGAGGGAGGAGATATGAAGGTATATGTATATGTATAGCTGATCACTTTGTTATACAGCAGAAACTAACACGCCATTGTAAAGCAATTATACTCCAATAAAAATGGTAAAAAATATGGAAAAGTAAGCCTGTAACAATAATCCAAGTAAATATCCATATATAAGCAAAAAAAAGCTTAAAATGGTAAATTTTGTTATGTATGTTTTATCACAATAAAAAATCCTAAAAAAAAGAAAACCATAGAGTCCAGAAAGAAGTGGCACAGCATCTTTCAAGCATTGAAAGAAAAGAACTGTCAATCCAGACTTTTATATTGAGCAAAAATATCCTCCAAGAATGAAGGGTAAATCAAGATATTCTCAGATGAAAGAAAACTAAGAAATTTTGCCAGCAAATCTACCCTAAAAGAGCCGCTAGAGGAAGTTCTCTAAACAGAAAGGAAATGATAAAAGAAGGAACAGTAGAACATCCAGAAGGAAGAAAGAACATAGTAAGCAAAAATATGGGTAAATAGAATATAATGTAGACTTTCCTTCGAGTTTTCTAAATTGTGGCTGATGATTGAAGCAAAAATTATAACACTGTCGGATAATAGTTTGTAGGGGATATATATATATATATATATATATATATATATATGAGACTATTATAGTATACACAAGGGAGAGTAAAGTCATATAAAGAAAGGTAAGGTTTCTAAACTTCAATTGAACTGGTAAAATGATGACACCAGTAGACTGTAGTAAGTTAAGTATATATAATGTAATACCTAGACAAATCACTAGAAAGCTATATGAGAGATACACTCAAAAACCGTCTATGAAATGAAATTATAAAGATATTCAAGGAACCTACAGGAAGAGAGGAACAAGAAAAAATAAGTGAGAAACAGACAACAAACAGAAAACAAGAATTAAAACGGCAGGCTTAAGCTCCAACGTAATGATAGTTACCTTAAATGTAAAGGATCTAAGTTCACCAATTAAAAGACAGATTAGAGTGAACTTAAAAATACATGCTGCAACTAAAAACAGGGTCCTGCTGTATAGCACAGGGAACTATATTCAATGGCCTGTGATAAACCAAAATGGAAAAAATATGAAAAAGGATATATATATATATATATATATGTACGTATAACTGAGTTACTTTGCTGTACGGCTGTAATAGCACAACATTGTAATTCAGCTGTACTTCAATTTTAAAAAAATCCTGTTCATTATCCTTTCCACTGAACCCTCATTAGCACAATAAATTATATCACAACCTGATTCTCAAAAAAAAAAAAAGAAAAATTATTCTGCACTTACCCAGATTTCTTCAGAGGTACTAGAATCCAAGGAGTAAGTTATCTATGAACCATTGCCCTTTTTAATGGGATTTGACATCCATTTCCTACTCTCATGAAACTTCCAATCTATTGGAAAAGAGAATATTTATACACAAATGGCTACTACACAGGGAAGGGTATGGAAAGTGCCTGCAGATTAGGTGTAAGCACAACATCAAGCCAGGTGTTAAAAAGGGAACCATATTTCAGTAGTAAGGAGGAGCCACTAATGAATTTCATCATATCCTCCTGTTAAAAATGGCATCACATGCCAGATATAATGCTTGATTTCTAAAATCCTTGGCTTTAATGTTCTTTCATGCTACCTGTATAGGGAGGAGTATCTGGTGGTAGCAAATTCCAGCATTTCTCATCAACACAAATTCCTATAACTGCCAAACACTGAGTGGTAAGAAAGAGTGGGCAATGATGCAGGCATTTTTCTGTCTCCATTCTTATGATTCCTAAGCTTACTCTACTTGTTTTTTTTCCAGATATGAAACA